>NW_027259025.1:0-43347 GCF_045791955.1 Oncorhynchus clarkii lewisi | reverse complement strand
GGCCCCGTCCGACATTACCCCCGGACAGGGCCACACTCTGCATCAGGTATGTGTATACATGTGTATGATATAGTATACAGTATATTGAAACATACTACTGTTGATTCTCAAATTGAATCTCTTGCTCTGTTCCTTAGGCTCCAAGGTCAGTGCAGCTTGAGGTGTTTTTGGAGACCTTGGTATGTCAGTCTACGTTGCCACGGGTTGAGGCATGCCCATCCCCCACCAGACCTGCCTCTTATTTGTGTACATTTTATGGCTGTCATTGACATATTTTATAGTTAATGCTAAAAACAAGTTTATAAAAGATAGATGTAGATTATAAAATGATAAAGACAGAAACGTTTATATATAAAAAGCTCATAAGTTTGACTTTGTTAAATTAGCTTTTATTTCTTTGCTCGTTGCTGTAGTGTATTTGGGCTTTGAAAATAGCTCTATAAATCCCATGTATTGTTATTATTATATTACAGCTGCACTGGAAATATTTTATCATCAAAATGAAAAATAACATTTTAACCAGCTGTTGTTGAGAATTATTGGGTATTGTCGTGGAATAATCAGAATTTGTTGGTAACATATGTAAGATGTTTTATATTCATCAAATGTTTGTAAGTTACTTCTCATCAAGAATGTTATTTTTGTATAATACTGTGGCAGGGTTTGCAGTATCTGTTCTATGTCAAGACTAAGTTGTTTGGGCTAGAGAGAGGGGAGAGGTAAAGCCTGTATCTCTTGGCTCCACAATGTCTGTGTGCCAGTCAGTGTGTCTCTGTGATCTTGTCAAGATAGGATTGGTTGTATTTAGAGTTGGTTGTATCTAAATGACAATTTGATATATGCCTGTTGATATGGAGGATTGGTTTATGGGGTTCTGGGGTTTGAGTAAGGAGACAAAGCTGAACGATTTATTATGTCTATGCTGTCTTATCCTGTGTGTGTCTTTGCTATAAAGGACCTCATTTGAAATGTGGAAGGGGCTCTCAAAGAATTCATTGAGAGACACTGAATTTATCTGAGAGTCACAGGGTTGTGATAAAGCTCATATAATTAAAGATGGACTTTGATAACTAACTCTGACTTGTGTGTGGTTTGCGCTCATGATTTGGTAAATAGAGGAAATTTCCACGACAGTATACACACTAAAGCCTCTCTCTGCTTTGGCAGTATATTTTATATGGAAATCTTAAACTGAAAAAAACAAACAGATATTGTAATTTTTAGCTCAATCTGAGCAAAAATGAGATGATCAGAATCGGTGTCAGTGACACTGAAAACATGACACAAACCCTCCACCCAGTTAAAACACACTTCAAATATATATATATATATATACACACACACTTTCATTAATGTACAGATTTATTCTCATACCATCACAACAGAGTACTGTCTTCAGCTGTGCAACACACACAACAAATCATAAATAAACAATTAAAATAATTGTAGCTGATTTGGCCT
Source organism: Oncorhynchus clarkii lewisi (assembly GCF_045791955.1). Classification (NCBI taxonomy): domain Eukaryota; kingdom Metazoa; phylum Chordata; class Actinopteri; order Salmoniformes; family Salmonidae; genus Oncorhynchus; species Oncorhynchus clarkii. The sequence goes on along the minus strand of NW_027259025.1, from coordinate 41,886 downwards.
GTCAAATGGACCAAAGCAGAGAGTATAACCTCTTGTAAAATAAAGAACATGTCTAATAGAAAGAGCTGGCGATGTTAGCCTGTACCCGCTAGGTGCTGCGGTAGGTAGAGGACTTCTGTTGCCATCCATAGCACAGACAAAAACTCATTTGGAAAGCAACATCAATGAATTAGCTCCCGGTCCTAAAAATGCTGAAACAACTCCATCTCCTGGTTCATAAAGAAATAAACCTGGAATGGGTATGACTCAAATAACCCATTATCAACTGAACCTGCCTTTATAAACCTGGGAATTTGATTATATTTAATGTAAATGATTATCAAAACAAGCTTGTTAATTGAGTGATTCTGCATTGTGAAATAAAACCCAGGTATGTCTAGCTGTACCAAAACAAGGCCTCGGAGGCTTCTGGAAAGAGCATGAAGAGAAAAATGTGCTTAAAATGGCCACTTTTGACCCAAGACACAAGCTAAATGTATATGAACAGTGCATGTACAGTAAATGGTTGTCATGGAGATAAATATTTGCACTTAATTTACAGTGTGTAAAATAGAGGCAGAATATTAAAAGGCCCATTGCGGCTGTTTTTTTTTTTATCTCAATATCAAATCATTTCTGGGTAACAAATAAGTACCTTAAAGTGACCTTCTTTAATCAAAAAGCAGTCAAAAACAAACTAAAATAGCTTCCTAGCAAGAGGAATTTCCTCAAGCTAAAATGTTGCTATGACTGTCTAGGAGTGGCTGAGTGGGGAGGGGAAAACTGAAAACCAGCTATTATTGGCATGTCATCAGGCAGGCCAAAACTCTATTCCACCAAAACAGGCTGGCATTTTTCAAACAGCTCTTACACTAAAAGGGCATTATCATAATTTCACAGTACTATTCCAACCTCATAGTGTGAAAATATATAAAACACAGGAAAAATAACATTTTTGACAGCACTGGACCAAATACCTCTGTGCCTTTCATTCAAGGCAAACAGTTCATTCCCTAAATGGAAAAAATAATGTAGGTTTGATACAGGGCAAGTGAAAGATTTTGGGGAGGCAGACCGTGGCTGGGAGGGTGGGGACTGGGATAGAATTAACTGTATAGTACTGCTTGATCACTGGGAAAATAAACTGCTGAGTGATGGTCCAAAACACAGAATGTCTCCAGGGGCAACTAAATAGATAGCCAGAGTGGAATTAAATGAAACGCCAAATGAAGGCCATCAGCCCTAATATGTGAGAAAAACCAAACCAAACGTATCTTCTGAAGAAAATGTATTATATTCATCCACCAAAATAACACGGTTTAGTGGTCAACTCTTCCTAAAGTCTATACCAAAACAAAAGTATGCTCACAATTATCAATCCTAAATTGGTTGGAAGTTGATGGTGAGATTGCTACTAGCATGAAAAGCTGGAATGCATGAAAGTAACATCTCTAGACTTCTACAAAGCTATGGTTAGCTACCTGCACTCGAAGCAAGGTGATGACGAATAAGAACAGTTACAAAATTCCATTTATGTTCATGAACCCCATGACATGAATAGTTGCTCTACAAACAATTATGCTGTCCTTAATTGGTCTTAAAACCTAGACGTGAGTAGTTGATCTACGAGCAGTAACATTGTCCTCTCAGATCACGACACCATAGACATGAATAGTTGCCACATGAACAACAGTTACAATGTCTCATAAATAAATCCCCTCCTGAGTTCCTGGAGGATGGTACAGTCTGAAAGCAGCACGCCAATGCTTCTCGCAGGAGAGAGGTGGAGGGCAGGGGGGCACTGTAAGGTTGAGATCCTCTTCGCCCACTTCCAATCCATGACTGAACAGTGAATACCAGCGAGGGACAGCAACTGTTTGAGTTCTCTCTCCAGTCCCTGTGTTCAGACCAAATAACCATTGCATCCATCTACATGTACCCCCCACCCACAAACAACCCAGCCCCGCCCCCTCCTCTCCCCTATCTACTCTGTCACACAGAACGCAATGTGCGTCATACATCGTGGAAGGAGTCTTCTTCAGACACTGTGGTTCTCCTCTCCCTCACTGCTCTCCACCTCTCCACCCACTTTATGGTCTCAGAGACCATGCAGACAGAGGACGTGAGGCCCACCAGGAACAGCAGGTCTGGAAGGGAAGAAGAGATGGACTGTTACTACAGCACATATAAACCATCACCTCCATCACTAACAGACCAGGGTCCGTCTCAGAACAGGAGAGCTGATGTAGGGATCAGCCCCCATCCCCCCCGTCCATTCATTACGGCGGCAGGAAGCAGAGGTTAGAGCGTTGGGTCAGTAACCGAAAGGTCGCTGGTTTGAATACCGTGAAAAGTATGTCGCTGTGCCCTTGAGCAAGGCACTTACCTAATTTGTTCCCAGGGGCGCTGAACAATGGTTTCCATTTCACACTCGTGTGTAACAGGACAAATATAAGCACCCTCGAAATGATTGTGATCTAAAAAGGCTAAACTGATCCTAGACCAGAACTCCTATTCTGAGATGCTTTATGAATACAGGCCCTGAAAGCTTAGGTTTAATCTTTAGCTCAGTGGGCTAACATGTATTTCTTACCAAAGATGCTGAGGCTCTCTGTCTGGAAGACACTCTGCAGTGGAGGGAAGTAGATGACCGCCAGCTGGCCCATGATGGAACCCAGCACCGCGTAGCAGAACATCTTGTTACTGCACAGGCCCATCTCATGGACCATACGAGTCTGACAGAGAGATAGCGAGAGAGATAGAGAAACAGAGACCGTCATCATGAATCAACAATAGATCCTAGGTGACATGTTTCTGCCCACTAATCTCTCAGATCCTTCATCCTGTACAGGGCACAGCAGTGCACCCACCTGTGAGCGTGAGCTGAGGGCGTTGAACATGTCGAAGAACACAAAACAGGTGAAGGTCATGGTGGTGTCTCTGGGAGTGATCAGATTGTCCTGCAGCTGAGAGGAGGAGAAACAAACACATTGATGGAAATAGAAGTCAACTGATACAGGAAATAGGTGGGGATTGGCTTCGATTCACTATTAAATGTGATCAGTTTGTTTTATTTTTTGGGTTCACACATTTATTAATCTGAAAACACACGTTCCACATCAAAAGTAAATCAGCAGACCGCGTCATTACAGCACACAGTAGACCGCGTCATTACAGCACACAGTAGACCGCGTCATTACAGCACACAGTAGACTGCGTCATTACAGCACACAGTAGACCACGTCATCACAGCACACAGTAGACCGCGTCATCACAGCACACAGTAGACCGCGTCATTACAGCACACAGTAGACCGCGTCATTACAGCACACAGTAGACCGCGTCATTACAGCACACAGTAGACCGCGTCATTACAGCACACAGCAGACCGCGTCATTACAGCACACAGTAGATCGCGTCATTACAGAACACAGCAGACCACGTCATTACATTACACAGTAGACTGCGTCATTACAGTACAGAGTAGACCGCGTCATTACAGTACACAGTAGACCTCATCATTACAGTACACCGCGTCATTACAGTACACAGTAGACCGCGTCATTACAGTACACAGTAGACCGCGTCATTACAGTACACAGCAGACCGCGTCATTACAGTACACAGCAGACCGCGTCATTACAGTACACAGCAGACATCATACTACTACTGATTGTAACAGGCCAGTCATACTACTACTGATTGTAACAGGCCAGTCATAATACTACTGATTGTAACAGGCCAGTCATAATACTACTGATTGTAACAGGCCAGTCATAATACTACTGATTGTAACAGGCCAGTCATAATACTACTGATTGTAACAGGTCGGCGTCATTCTACTGATTGTAGCAGGCCAGCCATAATACTACTGATTGTAACAGGCCAGCCATAATACTATTGATTGTAACAGGCCAGCCATAATACTACTGATTGTAACAGGCCAGCCATAATACTACTGATTGTAACAGGCCAGCCATAATAATACTGATTGTAACAGGCCAGTCATAATACTACTGATTGTAACAGGCCAGTCATAATACTACTGATTGTAGCAGGCCAGCCATAATACTACTGATTGTAACAGGCCAGCCATAATACTACTGATTGTAGCAGGCCAGCCATAATACTACTGATTGTAACAGGCCAGCCATAATACTACTGATTGTAACAGGCCAGCCATAATACTACTGATTGTAACAGGCCAGCCATAATACTACTGATTGTAACAGGCCAGTCATAATACTACTGATTGTAGCAGGCCAGCCATAATACTACTGATTGTAAGAGGCCAGCCATAATACTACTGATTGTAACAGGCCAGCCATAATACTACTGATTGTAACAGGCCAGTCATAATACTACTGATTGTAACAGGTCGGCGTCATTCTACTGATTGTAGCAGGCCAGCCATAATACTACTGATTGTAACAGGCCAGCCATAATACTACTGATTGTAACAGGCCAGCCATAATACTACTGATTGTAACAGGCCAGCCATAATACTACTGATTGTAACAGGCCAGCCATAATAATACTGATTGTAACAGGCCAGTCATAATACTACTGATTGTAACAGGCCAGTCATAATACTACTGATTGTAGCAGGCCAGCCATAATACTACTGATTGTAACAGGCCAGCCATAATACTACTGATTGTAGCAGGCCAGCCATAATACTACTGATTGTAACAGGCCAGCCATAATACTACTGATTGTAACAGGCCAGCCATAATACTACTGATTGTAACAGGCCAGCCATAATACTACTGATTGTAACAGGCCAGTCATAATACTACTGATTGTAGCAGGCCAGCCATAATACTACTGATTGTAAGAGGCCAGCCATAATACTACTGATTGTAACAGGCCAGCCATAATACTACTGATTGTAACAGGCCAGCCATAATTCTACTGATTGTAACAGGCCAGTCATACTACTACTGATTGTAACAGGCCAGTCATACTACTACTGATTGTAACAGGCCAGTCATAATACTTCTGATTGTAACAGGCCAGTCATAATACTACTGATTGTAACAGGCCAGTCATAATACTACTGATTGTAACAGGCCAGTCATAATACTTAATTGATAGAAGTTTGAATGATGAAGAACACTACTATGATTATAGCTACTTGCCTCTCTCCAGAAGACGAACAGGGTGCCGCATACGATGACGAGTGCCGACACCAGCACCTTGACTAACAGACTGCGTGTGAGGATGCTGTCCCGCACATTCCTCGGAGGCTTCCGTATGACATCCTTATCCACTGGCTCCACTCCCAGACTACGGATGACAGAGGATTACATGGATTTCCATCTACGGTAATTACCACTAACTATTTTTACACAAAGGATCAGTAATTGTGACTTTAAATCTGGTAGATTTAAATATGAAAGCAGCACGTAGCCTAGCGGTTCGAGATTTGGGCCAGTAAGCGAAAGCTCGCTAGTTTGAGTTCCCGAGCTGACAAGGTGAAGAAAAAAAAATCTGTTGATGTGCCCTAATTGCTCCAGGGTTACCGTTGATAATGGCTGACCCTGGCCGTGACCCCACTCTCCGAGGGTTGGGATATGCAAAAAATACATTTCCATTTCACACAAATGCGTATAATACACACTTGTGTGAAACAGGACAGATATAAATCACCCACCAAATTCTTAAATTATTATTATATAAAATCTTGTGAAACTGAGACAAGACCATTTTCATGACAAAAGAATACAGTTCCCATAATGCTTTGTGTTGTCTCACCTCTGAGCGGGAGGTCCGTCCATGATGATGTTGATCCACAGGATCTGCATGGCGTTCAGAGGGTTGGGGAAGTTCATCAGCGTTGCCAGGGAGATGAGGGTGAGCGCTGCAATGCTCCTAGGAAACACAATAATGGCAATTTAATAATATTTACAAGAAAGTGGCCCATATAGCATTGTTTCAAGGAATCTCTTTATCAAAAAGGTAGCTCTCCATCACTCACGTGCTTAGCTGGAAGCGGACAAAGTTTTTAATGTTGTTGTAAATGCCTTTCCCTTCCTCGATGGCAGACCTAGGACGAAACAGAATGACAGAAATATAACTCATTTTGCTAAAGACACATTTCTCGAAATCATGATGGCTTTGAAGACCAAAATAATGAACAAACTGGGTAACATTATAAAGTGTTACTGCAAACTGTTTCCTCACAAGATGGTCTGAAAGTCATCGTCCACTAGGATCATGTCTGCTGCCTCTTTACAAACGTCAGTGCCAGTCTGGCCCATGGCAACGCCGATGTCTGCTGCTTTCAGCGCTACGGCATCATTCACACCATCACCCGTCATCGCCACCACAGCACCAATGTTCTGGAGAGACTGGAATGAGAGGGAGCGAGCAGATAGAAGTCAACCCTTGTAATAAATCCACATTATAGTCATGAATTAAACTCCTGAAAGAACACAACAGTTTTTAGTTAATGAATCGAGTTCCCTGATCTTGGTTGAACTCATTCCTTTAGATTAAAGGGATCTGAAATTATGGAGTGTATTTTCTAATAATTGTGTGATTTTCATTTTCTTCACTAGCACTCGCAACACTAGCGACTGGAAAACTACCAGGTATACCGTAGACACTTCCCCGTGACTGAATGTCACAAATTGAGGTGGGAGTTTCTAGAGACTTCCCAGGGCTTTGGAGCCACATGCTGCCAGGCCAGGCTCTGCCTACGCAGAACGGGCATTCACACATCATCTCATGCCAGCTGGCTGACACTTGGCTGGGTTCTCACCTTGACTATCTTCAGCTTGTGTCTGGGGCTGGCCCGGTAGAACACCATGATCTGGAGGAGGCAGAGACATCACCCTGTTAACCCAGCCCTGTTGGACATCACCCTGTTCACCCAGCCCTGTTAGACATCACCCTGTTAACCCAGCCCTGTTGGACATCACCCTGTTCACCCAGCCCTGTTGGACATCAATCACCCTGTTCACCCAGCCCTGTTAGACATCAACCTGTTCACCCAGCCCTGTGATAGTGAGTGATATCAGCAAGAGCAGCGTGTGGGTTTCTCTGTTCCTTGATGCGAACATAATGAAGGTATTCAATTCAAATCCAACAACTTAAATTGTCCACTTAGGACAATTACTATGTGAAGCCGGTACACTCTGTACTATTTAAAGAATAAGGATTGTGAGTCGGAGAAAGTCACAGTGTATTAGAGCCTGCGTTTGTTGATATGTTCCTACCCTGGGCACCATCTGAGACAGCTGTTGGAGGTCCATCTGGTCCACCTCCTCTCCAGACAGAGACTGGGAGCCCTTGGTGTAGATTCCCAGACGGCCCGCTGAGGACACACAAGGACACACACGCACGGTCAGATATTGCATCCCCATTTCATCATACGTTCTTGCAAAAAATGTATCTCGGAGGTTGCAAGAGGGAGATTACAAGTTACAAGTGGGGGGAGATTACAAAAGGGAGATAAAGGGAGATTATAAATTACAAGAGGGACAGAGAGATGAAGATAGAGAGGAAAAAAGTGCGCCTCACCTATGGACACAGCGGTCTCCTGGGAGTCTCCAGTGATCATCTTGATGGCCACTCCTGAGCTGATGAGCGTGCCCACAGCCTCTTTGACCCCTGACCTGGGCGGATCGATGATGCCCACCAGGCCCAGGAACGACAGGTTGCCCATTTCCGAACCCGACGCAAAAGCCAGAACTGCACCGGAAAACAAGACAGAAGATTACATTGTTGTTACTTTAGCGACCCCGAAGGAGAAAAAAAGGTAGGGCTTTACTTGGAATCGGGCCAATGACACCAACCCCCTTTACCTCTGAGGCCTGAGGATCCCATGTAACTCTTCTGCTGCTGGTAGAGCTCCCTCTGCTGGTGGTTGAGAGGTAGTGTTGCACCTTTGCTGTGGTAGTAGCTACAGAATCGGATGACCTGCTCGTAAGCCCCCTTCATGTAATACACACCTGGCTGGTCCTGAGGTAACACATCATCAAGGACAGAAAACACCATGACACATTCATCACACAACACTACTACAGATAGAATGTCTCTTCGCTGTGTCCATGTTACGTAGAAGAGACAGTGAATGTGGAAAGGAGTAAGGGTGTTGGCGCTCTGGACTGACTGACCTGCCGAGTGCGGTGGACACAGCGGACGGCCATCCACTTCTGTTCTGAACTGAACGGGTTTTCCTCCAGACGTACATACTCCTGCTGCTGCCCTTCTAGACCCATCTGCAGGGAACGTACTTTAGTGACCGGCTTCTGTTCATCTTTGTGTGTGTGTGTGTGTGTGTGTGTGTGTGCCAGAGAGAGTGAGCATGTGATAGTTTCTCCCTCTGGGGACTAGTTAGTTTTCTAGTCACACCTGTAGGAGTGTGTATTCTCGTTGGTGACACACAGTCATCGAACCGAGTCTGGAAGTGTCTCACCCACATACATATGCGCGCACACACACACACACGCGCATTTCCATCTCCAATTGTAATAATGACGCATTGTCAAGTCCCACACTGTTACCAAGGCAGTCGCTCCCACAGGGCATGAAACTTGGTCCTGCTAGTCTACTGCTTTTGTCTGTGATACTGTGTTAATAATCTGAAGGGCTCTCACAGACACACATATAACCCCTGTTTGTTAATAATCTGAAGGGCTCTCACAGACACACATATAACCCCTGTATGTTAATAATCTGAAGGGCTCTCACAGACACACATATAACCCCTGTGTGTTAATAATCTGAAGGGGTCAGACACACATATAACCCCTGTTTGTTAATAATCTGAAGGGCTCTCACAGACACACATATAACCCCTGTATGTTAATAATCTGAAGGGCTCTCACAGACACACATATAACCCCTGTGTGTTAATAATCTGAAGGGGTCAGACACACATATAACCCCTGTGTGTTAATAATCTGAAGAGGTCTCACAGACACACATAAAACCCCTGTGTGTTAATAATCTGAAGGGGTCACAGACACACATATAACCCATAACCCAGACACACAAATGTGTGTTAATAATCTGAAGGAGTCACAGACACACAAATAACCCCTGGGTTGTCTAATTTGTAACTATAGAGAAAACATATTAGCTAAAGTTCGTTGGCTACTAACTCATACATTATCGTTACAAATGTTATTGCTAGATTATAGAAGAAACATAGCTAGCTACTTTTTCTCCGTCCACCGGATGATTCGACATGGCTACAGTAGCTAGCTAGTTACACTGTATCCTGCAGGGAAGAGCGTGTTCCGCGACGTGCAGAAAGGATTGTGGAAAGTTGACTGATGAACGCAAGCTGCATCTGTTCAACAGGTTCTATACTGTCCCATACGAGAAACAACAAGCGTTGATTCTCTCCGGCTTGGAACAGGTTAGAAATAAGACAAAACGCCTATTATTATAATAGCTATATTGAACACTTGCATAGTTTAACTTTGACAGTAATGATACGTACATTAACGTTAACTGTGTGTTAATAATCTGAAGGGCTCTCATAGAAACAGACACACATATAACCCCTGTGTGTTAATAATTGAAGGAGTCAAGAAACACACAAATATAATAATTTGAAGGGCAATAATCTGAAGGGCTCTCACAGACACACATAACACTTGTGTGTGCGTACTGTTTTGTGGCCAGGGTGCTAACGGCATCGGCTATCTATGTATGTATGTATGTAATTTTCATCATAGGTACACTTCAACTATGACAGACAAAATGAGGGGGAAAAAATCCAGAAAATCACATTGTAGGATTTTTAATGAATTTATCTGCAAATTATGGCGGAAAATAAGTATTTGGTCACCTACAAACAAGCAAGATTTCTGGCTCTCACAGACCTGTAAATTCTTCTTTAAGAGGCTCCTCTGTCCTCCACTCGTTACCTGTATTAATGGCACCTGTTTGAACTTGTTGTCAGTATAAAAGACACCTGTCCACAACCTCAAACAGTCACACTCCAAACTCCAGTATGGCCAAGAACAAAGAGCTGTCAAAGGACGCCAGAAACAAAATTGTAGACCTGCACCAGGCTGGGAAGACTGAATCTGCAATAGGTAAGCAGCTTGGTTTGAAGAAATCAACTGTGGGAGAAATTATTAGGAAATGGAAGACATACAAGACCACTGATAATCTCCCTCGATCTGGGGCTCCACGCAAGATCTCACCCCGTGGGGTCAAAATGATCACAAGAACGGTGAGCAAAAATCCCAGAACCACACGGGGGGACCTAGTGAATGACCTGCAGAGAGCTAGGACCAAAGTAACAAAGCCTACCATCAGTAACATACTACGCCGCCAGGGACTCAAATCCTGCAGTGCCAGACGTGTCCCCCTGCTTAAGCCAGTACATGTCCAGTCCCGTCTGAAGTTTGCTAGAGAGCATTTGGATGATCCAGAAGAAGATTGGGAGAATGTCATATGGTCAGATGAAACCAAAATATAACTTTTTGGTAAAAACTCAACTCATCGTGTTTGGAGGACAAAGAATGCTGAGTTGCATCCAAAGAACACCATACCTACTGTGAAGCATGGGGGTGGAAACATCATGCTTTGGGGCTGTTTTTCTGCAAAGGGACCAGGACGCCTGATCCGTGTAAAGGAAAGAATGAATGGGGCCATGTATCGTGATATTTTGAGTGAAAACCTCCTTCCATCAGCAAGGGCATTGAAGATGAAACGTGGCTGGGTCTTTCAGCATGACAATGATCCCAAACACACCGCCCGGGCAACGAAGGAATGGCTTCGTAAGAAGCATTTCAAGGTCCTGGAGTGGCCTAGCCAGTCTCCAGATCTCAACCCCATAGAAAATCTTTGGAGGGAGTTGAATGTCCGTGTTGCCCAGCAACAGCCCCAAAACATCACTGCTCTAGAGGAGATCTGCATGGAGGAATGGGCCAAAATACCAGCAACAGTGTGTGAAAACCTTGTGAAGACTTACAGAAAACGTTTGACCTCTGTCATTGCCAACAAAGGGTATATACAAAGTATTGAGATAAACTTTTGTTATTAACCAAATACTTATTTTCCACCATAATTTGCAAATAAATTCATTAAAAAGCCTACAATGTGATTTTTCTGGATTTGTCTGTCATAGTTGAACTGTACCTATGATGAAAATTACAGGCCTCTCATCTTTTTAAGTGGGAGAACTTGCACAATTGGTGTCTGACTAAATACTTTTTTGCCCCACTGTATGTATGTATGTATGTATGTATGCATGTATGCATGTGTACCTTCATGGCCAGGGCGATGAGGGCCCCCTCAGTGGGGCGTCCCATCAGGGTGTTGTTCCTGATGACAGCGTCATTGCATATGCAACCAGCCTATCAGAGAGCAGAAGGACAGGTGGTTATGACATCAGATGCTAGTCCAGATCCTTTACCCATCCTTTACCCATACCCAAGTTCACCACATGTTCTGTGTCTCTCCAGCGGTATTAAATGAGTGCAGACCAAGTCGTCACTTCAGAGTATTGAGATTTACCACAATGACCACGTATCTGTCCCAGTTTCTCACCTCTACAATCTTGCTGACGGAGATGTTTGAGAAGCCGTGGATCTCCTCCCCGTGCAGTAACACCTCCCCAGCTCCGTTGTAACCCACGCCTGTCACCTGGCAGAGAGGACAACATGGAGGACACAGCAAAACAATGAAGATCAACAAACATCCCCCCAAAATATTTTTTATGTAAACCCTCATTTCACAAGATAAATTGACTGTGAACACATTCTGATTTACGGTAAGGACCTTGCCAGATGACTAAATAACAGTCCTAAACTAGGCAGGAGGAACTAGCCTCACACACAGTGTACCTCAACATGAAGTCCATCGGCGGTGAACAGGTGAGTGACGGTCATCTCGTTCTTGGTCAGAGTCCCCGTCTTGTCTGAGCAGATGACGTTGCAGCAGCCTGGATGATGGAGGAAGTGATGGGGTCAAATTAAACTAGACACACACACACACACACCAAACTGAGTGTTAAAGGCAGAGCTCGGCTCATTTCACCTCCGCCAGACCCTACCAAGTGTCTCCACGATGGGCAGCTTCTTGATAATTGCCCTCTTCTTGACCATCCTCATCACTCCGAGGGCCAAGGTGACCGTCACCACGATGGGTAGACCCTCGGGGATGGCTGCCACCGCCAGGCTGGGGTAAGAGGGGAGGAAGAGGGAGGAGACGAGAGCGGAAAACAGTCTTTACTTGAAGAGAGTGCACAGTGTGTACATTAGCATTCCTACCAACTTTATTCACAACACCTCACTTCACCTTCCAGGTGTGAGAAAAGAAAACTTTCACTGTAATGTAAATACAGGTTAACAAGGTTAGCTGCTCACCCCGAGGTACTGACGGTGCAAAGAAGAGATATGGAACGATAAAATCTCTGATCTCCTGATAAAATCACTGTCTTGCTAAAATCACCACAATGACGTGACCCCAATTGTGTGGCTGTATTAAATTGTTTTCTTTACTTAAAAAAAATATAACAAAATGCACTGACATGACAGTGTAATCTTAACCCTTACACTACTGCGCCCACCTCCGTAACCAGGCACATGACAACAACCATCAAATCCCCCATTACTCTCTGCTAACCTACTCAGATGTCACACTGAATAAATGAGTGTTATCAAAAGATCTTTCACATGGCATTCCGACCCTGGGGAACACTAAACATACTGTGTTGTTGGATTAGACGTCTATGGTAGAGAATATGCCCATATATTGGGATATGTTGACAATGACAGAAACAACGGCAACACATCTTTTATACAAACACTGTACTATTTGCATATATGGAATATACAAATTGGGGCTCACCTGACACCGATGGTGAACATGTCTAATAAGCGTTTCCCCTGGAGCCAACCAACCAGCATGATCACCCCTGAAACCCACGGCAACACTCATTAGTGGTGGTTAGTACTGGCTGGGAGCATTAACACTATATAGACAGCATTAACACTATATAGACGGCATTAACACTATATAGACAGCATTAACACTATATAGACGGCATTAACACTATATAGACGGCATTAACACTATATAGACAGCATTAACACTATATAGACAGCATTAACACTATATAGACGGCATTAACACTATATAGACAGTATTAACACTATATAGACGGCATTAACACTATATAGACAGCATTAACACTATATAGACAGCATTAACACTATATAGACAGCATTAACACTATATAGACGGCATTAACACTATATAGACGGCATTAACACTATATAGACGGCATTAACACTATATAGACAGCATTAACACTATATAGACAGCATTAACACTATATAGACAGCATTAACACTATATAGACAGCAGTAACACTATATAGACAGCATTAACACTATATAGACAGCATTAACACTATATAGACAGCATTAACACTATATAGACAGCATTAACACTATATAGACAGCAGTAACACTATATAGACAGCATTAACACTATATAGACAGCATTAACACTATATAGACAGCATTAACACTATATAGACAGCATTAACACTATATAGACGGCATTAACACTATATAGACAGCATTAACACTATATAGACGGCATTAACACTATATAGACAGCATTAACACTATATAGACAGCATTAACACTATATAGACAGCATTAACACTATATAGACAGCATTAACACTATATAGACAGTATTAACTGGCTGGGAGCATTAACACTATATAGACAGCATTAACACTATATAGACAGCATTAACACTATATAGACGGCATTAACACTATATAGACAGTATTAACCGTCTGGGAGCATTAACACTATATAGACAGTATTAACACTATATATAGACAGTATTAACACTATATAGACAGTATTAACACTATATAGACATTAACCGGCTGGGAGCATTAACACTATATAGACGGCATTAACACTATATAGACAGCATTAACACTATATAGACGGCATTAACACTATATAGACAGCATTAACACTATATAGACAGCATTAACACTATATAGACAGCATTAACACTATATAGACGGCATTAACACTATATAGACGGCATTAACACTATATAGACGGCATTAACACTATATAGACAGCATTAACACTATATAGACAGCATTAACACTATATAGACGGCATTAACACTATATAGACAGCATTAACACTATATAGACAGCATTAACACTATATAGACAGCATTAACACTATATAGACAGCATTAACACTATATAGACAGCATTAACACTATATAGACAGCATTAACACTATATAGACATTAACCGTCTGGGAGCATTAACACTATATAGACATTAACCGTCTGGGAGCATTAACACTATATAGACAGCAGTAACACTATATAGACAGCATTAACACTATATAGACGGCATTAACACTATATAGACAGCATTAACACTATATAGACAGCATTAACACTATATAGACAGCATTAACACTATATAGACGGCATTAACACTATATAGACGGCATTAACACTATATAGACGGCATTAACACTATATAGACAGCATTAACACTATATAGACGGCATTAACACTATATAGACGGCATTAACACTATATAGACGGCATTAACACTATATAGACAGCATTAACACTATATAGACAGCATTAACACTATATAGACAGCATTAACACTATATAGACAGCATTAACACTATATAGACATTAACCGTCTGGGAGCATTAACACTATATAGACATTAACCGTCTGGGAGCATTAACACTATATAGACAGCAGTAACACTATATAGACAGCATTAACACTATATAGACGGCATTAACACTATATAGACAGCATTAACACTATATAGACGGCATTAACACTATATAGACAGCATTAACACTATATAGACAGCAGTAACACTATATAGACAGCATTAACACTATATAGACGGCATTAACACTATATAGACAGCATTAACACTATATAGACAGCATTAACACTATATAGACAGCATTAACACTATATAGACGGCATTAACACTATATAGACAGCATTAACACTATATAGACGGCATTAACACTATATAGACAGTATTAACACTATATAGACGGCATTAACACTATATAGACAGCAGTAACACTATATAGACAGCATTAACACTATATAGACAGCATTAACACTATATAGACAGCATTAACACTATATAGACAGCATTAAAACTATATAGACATTAACCGTCTGGGAGCATTAACTATAGATACAGTACCGTTCAAAAGTTTGGGGTTACTTAGAAATGTCATTTTTGAAAGAAAAGCCCATTTTTGTCCATTAAAATAACAACATATTGATCAGAAATACAGTCTAGGCCTTGTTAATGTTGTAAATGACTATTGTAGCTGGAAACGGCAGATTGGCGAGTTTCAGAAGAATTTGTTTCTGGTCATTTTGAGCCTGTAATCGAACCCACAAATGCTGATGCTGCAGATACTCAACTAGTCTAAAGAAGGTCAGTTTTATTGCTTCTTTAAATCAGCACAACAGTTTTCAGATGTGCTAACATAATTGCAAAAGGTTTTCTAATGATCAATTAGCCTTTTAAAATGATAAACTTGGATTAGCTAACACAACGTGCCATTGGAACACAGGAGTGATGGTTGCTGATAATTGGCCTCTGTACACCTATGTAGATACTCCATAAATAATCTGCCGTTTCCAGCTACAATAGTCATTTACAACATTAACAATGTCTAGACTGTATTTCTGATCAATTTTAAATGGACAAAACAAAGACATTTCTAAGTGACCACACACATACACACACACATAATTAACTGGCTGGGAGCATTAACAGTCTCAGGGTTCTCCACAGGATTTTTAATAAGGTGGTGTTTTTTCAACACCTGTAACTGCCATTTCATGCAATCTAGAGCAAAAAAATGCCTTAATGATATCAAATAAAGTTACAAAAATATATAAATAATGATATATTTTTATGATTATATAGTGGCGCTGCCTGTCCGGAAGGTGGCCCACTGCCCGCCTTACATTCTTTGGGGGGGAACTCTGAGTATACAATATACCTGTATATACAGTATAAACTGGCTTGGAGCCGTATATATACACACACAGTATAAACTGGCTTGGAGTAGAATACAGTGCCTTGCGAAAGTATTCGGCCCCCTTGAACTTTGCGACCTTTTGCCACATTTCAGGCTTCAAACATAAAGATATAAAACTGTATTTTTTTGTGAAGAATCAACAACAAGTGGGACACAATCATGAAGTGGAACGACATTTATTGGATATTTCAAACTTTTGTAACAAATCAAAAACTGAAAAATTGGGCGTGCAAAATTATTCAGCCCCCTTAAGTTAATACTTTGTAGCGCCACCTTTTGCTGCGATTACAGCTGTAAGTCGCTTGGGGTATGTCTCTATCAGTTTTGCACATCGAGAGACTGACATTTTTTCCCATTCCTCCTTGCAAAACAGCTCGAGCTCAGTGAGGTTGGATGGAGATCATTTGTGAACAGCAGTTTTCAGTTCTTTCCACAGATTCTCGATTGGATTCAGGTCTGGACTTTGACTTGGCCATTCTAACACCTGGATATGTTTATTTTTGAACCATTCCATTGTAGATTTTGCTTTATGTTTTGGATCATTGTCTTGTTGGAAGACAAATCTCCGTCCCAGTCTTTTGCAGACTCCATCAGGTTTTCTTCCAGAATGGTCCTGTATTTGGCTCCATCCATCTTCCCATCAATTTTAACCATCTTCCCTGTCCCTGCTGAAGAAAAGCAGGCCCAAACCATGATGCTGCCACCACCATGTTTGACAGTGGGCATGGTGTGTTCAGGGTGATGAGCTGTGTTGCTTTTACGCCAAACATAACGTTTTGCATTGTTGCCAAAAAGTTCAATTTTGGTTTCATCTGACCAGAGCACCTTCTTCCACATGTTTGGTGTGTCTCCCAGGTGGCTTGTGGCAAACTTTAAACGACACTTTTTATGGATATCTTTAAGAAATGGCTTTCTTCTTGCAACTCTTCCATAAAGGCCAGATTTGTGCAATATACGACTGATTGTTGTCCTATGGACAGAGTCTCCCACCTCAGCTGTAGATCTCTGCAGTTCATCCAGAGTGATCATGGGCCTCTTTGCTGCATCTCTGATCAGTCTTCTCCTTGTATGAGCTGAAAGTTTAGAGGGACGGCCAGGTCTTGGTAGATTTGCAGTGGTCTGATACTCCTTCCATTTCAATATTATCGCTTGCACAGTGCTCCTTGGGATGTTTAAAGCTTGAGAAATCTTTTTGTATCCAAATCTGGCTTTAAACTTCTTCACAACAGTATCTCGGACCTGCCTGGTGTGTTCCTTGTTCTTCATGATGCTCTCTGCGCTTTTGACGGACCTCTGAGACTATCACAGTGCAGGTGCATTTATACGGAGACTTGATTACACACAGGTGGATTGTATTTATCATCATTAGTAATTTAGGTCAACATTGGATCATTCAGAGATCCTCACTGAACTTCTGGAGAGAGTTTGCTGCACTGAAAGTAAAGGTGGCTGAATAATTTTGCACGCCCAATTTTTCAGTTTTTGATTTGTTAAAAAGGTTTGAAATATCCAATAAATGTCGTTCCACTTCATGATTGTGTCCCACTTGTTGTTGATTCTTCACAAAAAAATACAGTTTTATATCTTTATGTTTGAAGCCTGAAATGTGGCAAAAGGTCGCAAAGTTCAAGGGGGCCGAATACTTTCGCAAGGCACTGTATATACACACAGTATAAACTGGCTTGGAATAGAATATATACACAGTATAAACTGGCTTGGAGCAGTATATACAGTTGAAGTCAGTTTACATACACTTAGGTTGGACTCATTCAAACTCATTTTTCAACCACTCCACAAATTTCTTGCTAACACACTATAGTTTTGGCAAGTCGGTTAGGACATTACTTTGTGCATGACACAAGTCACTTTTCTAACAATTGTTTACAGACAGATGATTTCACTTATAATTCACTGTATCACAATTCCAGTGGGTCAGAATTTTAGATACAATAAGTTGACTGTTTGGAACAGCTTGGAACATTACCGAAAATTATGTAATTGCTTTAGAAGATTCTGATAGGCTAATTTACATAATTTGAGTCAATTGGAGGTGTACCTGTGGATGTATTTCAAACTCAGTGGCTCTTTGCTTGACATCATGGGAAAATCAAAAGAAATCAGCAAAGACCCCAGAAAAAAATTATAGACCTCCACAAGTCTGGTTCATCCTTGGGAGCAATTTCCAAATGCATGAAGGTACCACGTTCATCTGTACAAACAATAGTACGCAAGTATAAACACCATGGGACCACGCAGCCGTCATACCGCTCAGGAAGGAGATACGTTCTGTCCCCTAGAGATGAATGTACGTTGGTGCCGAAAAGTGAAAATCAATCCCAGAACAACAGCAAAGGACCTTGTGAAGATGCTGGAGGAAACGCGTACAAAAGTATCTATATCCACAGTAAAAACAAGTCCTATATCGACATAACCTGAAAGGCTGCTCAGCAAGGAAGAAGCCACTGCTCCAAAACCCCCATAAAAAGTCAGACTACGGTTTATAACTGCACATGGGGACAAAGATCGTACTTTTTGTAGAAATGTCCACTGGCCTGATGAAACAAAAATAGAACTGTTTGGCAATAATGACCATTGTTATGTTTGGAGGAAAAAGGGGGAGGCTTGTAAGCCAAAGAACACCATCCCAACCGTGGAACCGGGGGGGCAGCAGCATCATGTTGTGGAGGTGCTTTGCTGCAGGAGGGACTGGTGCACTTCACAAAATAGATGGCATATTGAGGAAGGAAAAGTACGTGGATATATTGAAGCAACATCTCAAGACATCAGTCAGAAAGTTACATCTTGTTTGCAAATGGGTCTTCCAAATGGACAATGACCCCAAGCATACTTCCAAAGTTGTGGCAAAATGACTTAAGGACAACAAAGTTAAGGTATTGGAGTGGCCATCACAAAGCCCTGATCTTAATCCCATAGAAAACTTGTGGGCAAAACTGAAAAAGAGTGCGAGCAAGAAGGCCTACAAACCGGACTCAGTTACAGCAGCTCTGTCAGGAGGAATGGGCCAGAATTCACCCAACATTGTGGGAAGCTTGTGGAAGGCTACCCGAAACGTCTGACCCAAGTTAAACAATTTAAAGGCAATGCTACCAAATACTAATTGAGTGTATGTAAACTTCTGACCCACTGGGAATGTGATGAAAGAAATAAAAGCTGAAATAAAATCATGCTTTACTTTTATTTTGACATTTCACATTCTTAAAATAAAGTGGTGATCCTAACCGACCTAATACAGGGAATTTTTACTCAGTAAACGTCAGGAATTGTGAAAAACTGAGTTTAAATGTATTTGGCTAAGGTGTATGTAAACTTCCAACTTCAACTGGCTTGGAGCAGTATATATACACAGTATAAACTGGCTTGGAGCAGTATATATACACAGTATAAACTGGCTTGGCGCAGTATATATACACAGTATAAACTGGCTTGGCGCAGTATATATAGACGCAGTATAAACTGGCTTGGAGCAGTATATAGACAGTATAAACTGGCTTGGAGCAGTATATATACACAGTATAAACTGGCTTGGAGCAGTATATATACACAGTATAAACTGGCTTGGAGCAGTATATATAGACACAGTATAAACTGGCTTGGAGCAGTATATATAGACAGTATAAACTGGCTTGGAGCAGTATATATACACAGTATAAACTGGCTTGGAGCAGTATATATAGACACAGTATAAACTGGCTTGGAGCAGTATATATAGACACAGTATAAACTGGCTTGGAGCAGTATATATAGACAGTATAAACTGGCTTGGAGCAGTATATAGACAGTATAAACTGGCTTGGAGCAGTATATATACACAGTATAAACTGGCTTGGAGCAGTATATATAGACACAGTATAAACTGGCTTGGAGCAGTATATATACACAGTATAAACTGGCTTGGAGCAGTATATATACACAGTATAAACTGGCTTGGAGCAGTATATATAGACACAGTATAAACTGGCTTGGAGCAGTATATATACACAGTATAAACTGGCTTGGAGCAGTATATATACACAGTATAAACTGGCTTGGAACAGTATATATACACAGTATAAACTGGCTTGGAGCAGTATATATAGACACAGTATAAACTGGCTTGGCGCAGTATATATACACAGTATAAACTGGCTTGGAGCAGTATATATACACAGTATAAACTGGCTTGGCGCAGTATATATACACAGTATAAACTGGCTTGGCGCAGTATATATACACAGTATAAACTGGCTTGGCGCAGTATATATACACAGTATAAACTGGCTTGGAGCAGTATATATACACAGTATAAACTGGCTTGGAGCAGTATATAGACAGTATAAACTGGCGTGGAGCAGTATATATACACAGTATAAACTGGCTTGGAGCAGTATATATAGACACAGTATAAACTGGCTTGGAGCAGTATATATACACAGTATAAACTGGCTTGGAGCAGTATATATAGACACAGTATAAACTGGCTTGGAGCAGTATATATACACAGTATAAACTGGCTTGGAGCAGTATATATACACAGTATAAACTGGCTTGGAGCAGTATATATAGACACAGTATAAACTGGCTTGGAGCAGTATATATACACAGTATAAACTGGCTTGGAGCAGTATATAGACAGTATAAACTGGCGTGGAGCAGTATATATACACAGTATAAACTGGCTTGGCGCAGTATATATACACAGTATAAACTGGCTTGGAGCAGTATATAGACACAGTATAAACTGGCTTGGAGCAGTATATATAGACACAGTATAAACTGGCTTGGAGCAGTATATAGACAGTATAAACTGGCTTGGAGCAGTATATATAGACACAGTATAAACTGGCTTGGAGCAGTATATATAGACACAGTATAAACTGGCTTGGAGCAGTATATATAGACACAGTATAAACTGGCTTGGAGCAGTATATAGACAGTATAAACTGGCGTGGAGCAGTATATATACACAGTATAAACTGGCTTGGAGCAGTATATAGACAGTATAAACTGGCGTGGAGCAGTATATATATACACAGTATAAACTGGCGTGGAGCAGTATATATACACAGTATAAACTGGCTTGGAGCAGTATATATAGACACAGTATAAATTGGCTTGGAGCAGTATATAGACAGTATAAACTGGCTTGGAGCAGTATATAGACAGTATAAACTGGCGTGGAGCAGTATATATACAGTATACACTGGCTTGGAGCAGTATATAGACAGTATAAACTGGCTTGGAGCAGTATATAGACAGTATAAACTGGCTTGGAGCAGTATATAGACAGTATAAACTGGCTTGGAGCAGTATATAGACAGTATAAACTGGCGTGGAGCAGTATATATACAGTATAAACTGGCTTGGAGCAGTATATAGACAGTATAAACTGGCTTGGAGCAGTATATAGACAGTATAAACTGGAGTGGAGCAGTATATAGACAGTATAAACTGGCTTGGAGCAGTATATATACAGTATAAACTGGCTTGGAGCAGTATATAGACAGTATAAACTGGCTTGGAGCAGTATATAGACAGTATAAACTGGCGTGGAGCAGTATATAGACAGTATAAACTGGCTTGGAGCAGTATATATAGACAGTATAAACTGGCTTGGAGCAGTATATAGACAGTATAAACTGGCTTGGAGCAGTATATAGACAGTATAAACTGGCTTGGAGCAGTATATAGACAGTATAAACTGGCGTGGAGCAGTATATATAGAGTATAAACTGGCTTGGAGCAGTATATAGACAGTATAAACTGGCTTGGAGCAGTATATAGACAGTATAAACTGGCGTGGAGCAGTATATAGACAGTATAAACTGGCTTGGAGCAGTATATAGACAGTATAAACTGGCTTGGAGCAGTATATAGACAGTATAAACTGGCTTGGAGCAGTATATAGACAGTATAAACTGGCTTGGAGCAGTATATATACACAGTATAAACTGGCTTGGAGCAGTATATATACACAGTATAAACTGGCTTGGAGCAGTATATATAGACACAGTATAAACTGGCTTGGAGCAGTATATATACACAGTATAAACTGGCTTGGAGCAGTATATATACACAGTATAAACTGGCTTGGAGCAGTATATATAGACACAGTATAAACTGGCTTGGAGCAGTATATATACACAGTATAAACTGGCTTGGAGCAGTATATATACACAGTATAAACTGGCTTGGAACAGTATATATACACAGTATAAACTGGCTTGGAGCAGTATATATAGACACAGTATAAACTGGCTTGGCGCAGTATATATACACAGTATAAACTGGCTTGGAGCAGTATATATACACAGTATAAACTGGCTTGGCGCAGTATATATACACAGTATAAACTGGCTTGGCGCAGTATATATACACAGTATAAACTGGCTTGGAGCAGTATATATACACAGTATAAACTGGCTTGGAGCAGTATATAGACAGTATAAACTGGCGTGGAGCAGTATATATACACAGTATAAACTGGCTTGGAGCAGTATATATAGACACAGTATAAACTGGCTTGGAGCAGTATATATACACAGTATAAACTGGCTTGGAGCAGTATATATAGACACAGTATAAACTGGCTTGGAGCAGTATATATACACAGTATAAACTGGCTTGGAGCAGTATATATACACAGTATAAACTGGCTTGGAGCAGTATATATAGACACAGTATAAACTGGCTTGGAGCAGTATATATACACAGTATAAACTGGCTTGGAGCAGTATATAGACAGTATAAACTGGCGTGGAGCAGTATATATACACAGTATAAACTGGCTTGGCGCAGTATATATACACAGTATAAACTGGCTTGGAGCAGTATATAGACACAGTATAAACTGGCTTGGAGCAGTATATATAGACACAGTATAAACTGGCTTGGAGCAGTATATAGACAGTATAAACTGGCTTGGAGCAGTATATATAGACACAGTATAAACTGGCTTGGAGCAGTATATATAGACACAGTATAAACTGGCTTGGAGCAGTATATATAGACACAGTATAAACTGGCGTGGAGCAGTATATATACACAGTATAAACTGGCTTGGAGCAGTATATATAGACACAGTATAAATTGGCTTGGAGCAGTATATAGACAGTATAAACTGGCTTGGAGCAGTATATAGACAGTATAAACTGGCGTGGAGCAGTATATATACAGTATACACTGGCTTGGAGCAGTATATAGACAGTATAAACTGGCTTGGAGCAGTATATAGACAGTATAAACTGGCTTGGAGCAGTATATAGACAGTATAAACTGGCTTGGAGCAGTATATAGACAGTATAAACTGGCGTGGAGCAGTATATATACAGTATAAACTGGCTTGGAGCAGTATATAGACAGTATAAACTGGCTTGGAGCAGTATATAGACAGTATAAACTGGCGTGGAGCAGTATATAGACAGTATAAACTGGCTTGGAGCAGTATATATACAGTATAAACTGGCTTGGAGCAGTATATAGACAGTATAAACTGGCTTGGAGCAGTATATAGACAGTATAAACTGGCTTGGAGCAGTATATAGACAGTATAAACTGGCTTGGAGCAGTATATAGACAGTATAAACTGGCTTGGAGCAGTATATAGACAGTATAAACTGGCTTGGAGCAGTATATAGACAGTATAAACTGGCGTGGAGCAGTATATAGACAGTATAAACTGGCTTGGAGCAGTATATAGACAGTATAAACTGGCTTGGAGCAGTATATAGACAGTATAAACTGGCTTGGAGCAGTATATAGACAGTATAAACTGGCTTGGAGCAGTATATATACACAGTATAAACTGGCTTGGAGCAGTATATAGACAGTATAAACTGGCGTGGAGCAGTATATATACACAGTATAAACTGGCTTGGAGCAGTATATATAGACACAGTATAAACTGGCTTGGAGCAGTATATAGACAGTATAAACTGGCGTGGAGCAGTATATAGACACAGTATAAACTGGCTTGGAGCAGTATATAGACAGTATAAACTGGCTTGGAGCAGTATATAGACAGTATAAACTGGCTTGGAGCAGTATATATAGACACAGTATAAACTGGCTTGGAGCAGTATATAGACACAGTATAAACTGGCTTGGAGCAGTATATAGACAGTATAAACTGGCGTGGAGCAGTATATAGACAGTATAAACTGGCTTGGAGCAGTATATAGACAGTATAAACTGGCGTGGAGCAGTATATATACACAGTATAAACTGGCTTGGAGCAGTATATATACACAGTATAAACTGGCTTGGAGCAGTATATATACACAGTATAAACTGGCTTGGAGCAGTATATATAGACACAGTATAAACTGGCTTGGAGCAGTATATAGACACAGTATAAACTGGCTTGGAGCAGTATATAGACACAGTATAAACTGGCTTGGAGCAGTATATAGACAGTATAAACTGGCTTGGAGCAGTATATAGACAGTATAAACTGGCGTGGAGCAGTATATAGACAGTATAAACTGGCGTGGAGCAGTATATAGACAGTATAAACTGGCTTGGAGCAGTATATATAGACAGTATAAACTGGCTTGGAGCAGTATATATATACACAGTATAAACTGGCTTGGAGCAGTATATAGACAGTATAAACTGGCTTGGAGCAGTATATAGACAGTATAAACTGGCGTGGAGCAGTATATAGACAGTATAAACTGGCTTGGAGCAGTATATATAGACACAGTATAAACTGGCGTGGAGCAGTATATAGACAGTATAAACTGGCTTGGAGCAGTATATATATACACAGTATAAACTGGCTTGGAGCAGTATATATAGACACAGTATAAACTGGCTTGGAGCAGTATATAGACAGTATAAACTGGCTTGGAGCAGTATATAGACAGTATAAACTGGCGTGGAGCAGTATATAGACAGTATAAACTGGCGTGGAGCAGTATATAGACAGTATAA
Organism: Oncorhynchus clarkii lewisi; assembly: GCF_045791955.1. Classification (NCBI taxonomy): domain Eukaryota; kingdom Metazoa; phylum Chordata; class Actinopteri; order Salmoniformes; family Salmonidae; genus Oncorhynchus; species Oncorhynchus clarkii. Next base: position 16,904 of record NW_027259025.1, on the reverse strand, counting down.
ACTGGCGTGGAGCAGTATATAGACAGTATAAACTGGCGTGGAGCAGTATTTAGACAGTATAAACTGGCGTGGAGCATACAGTATGTCTATAGAAAATACCTCTTGGAGAGGCAGACAAGAATATGCAATACCCTTTGGTAACGTTACCAATGTTCTTGAATGTTCTTGTCTGCCTGTCCAAGAGGTATTTTCTATAGACACATATATAAATATTTGCAAATAAATTCATTTTAAATCCTACAATGTGAACCTATCATGAAAATTACAGGCCTCTCTCATATTTTTAAGTGGGAGAACTTGCACAATTGGTGGCTGACTAAATACTTTTTTGCCCCACTGTATATGTGTGTGTGTGTATATATATATATATATATATATATATATATATAGCGACTTACAGTCATGCGTGGATACATTTTACATATGGGTGTTCCCTGGGAATCGAACCCACCAATCCTGAAGTTGCAAGCGCCATGCTCTACCTACTGAGCCATTCAGGACCATAAGAACATGTGCACATTTGAGAACAACAAAAAATATGTAGTACCTATGATTCCAAAGGAATAAAGCGAGAGCTGTTTTCCAAGAAGGTCCATGCTTTTCTGTAAAGGTGTTTTAGGGGCCTCCTCTGCTTGCATCATCTTAAAAACCTCTCCAAATTCAGAATTTTCTCCTGTTCCTATGACGATACCCTATAAGACAAAAATAAAAAAGTTACACAATGATATAAGACGTTATTAATCCCAATCTGTAACTTTCATTTCCAGCCAGAAGTGCTGCTCCATAATTTATTGGTAAACTGTTGGGATGGGTCATGTGACATTGTGGTCAACCATGACCTTCAACAGACATCCTAGGTACCTTGGCTTTGCCACATCGCACCAGGGTTCCCATGAAGGCCACATTGCTGCGGGAGGTGATGTCATTGTTGGTGGGCTGGTGGGACGTGGACTTGGAGCAGGGCGTGGTCTCTCCCGTCAGACTGGACTCATCCACTGATAGGTCAGTTGCCTGGGAGAGAGAGAGGGGTGAAAGGGTTGCCAGTCACTTCAGCAATTATTTTGCTGCCAGCTTTTTGTTGTTGTGTAGAGCTAGTGAAGTCTCACCCTTTGCAGATCTATATTTATGTGTAAGAGTGAGGACGACAATATATTTGACAGCTTCTGAACAGGTGTGAGTGTATAACATACCTCAAAGAGTCGTAGATCAGCTGGGACTCTCTCCCCAACAGAGAGACAGACCGTGTCTCCAGGGACCAACTCCCGAGCCAGCATGCGCTCCAGATGTCCTTCCCTCACACTAGAGGGGGGAGAGATGGAGAGAGACAGAAACGGGAAGAACAAGACAGTGAGCGAGACAGAGAGCGAGACAGAGAGCGAGACAGAGAGCGCACGAGAAGAAAGAGAGACAAACAGGGAGAACGAGACAGAGGATGAGATAAAGAAAGAGCGAGACAGAGAGCGAGACAGAGAGCGAGACAGAGAGCGCACGAGAAGAGAGAGACACAAACGGGGAGAACGAGACAGAGGACGAGATAAAGAAAGAGCGAGACAGAGAGCGAGACGAGAGATAGAAAGCGAGACCGAGAGAGAGGGAATTGAACTGTAATCAGCAATGACCATGCTAATGCTACAGTATGCAAGCTATCCTGCACTATGCTAGTTCCACCACCAGCATCCAAGGGCAACAGCTTGTAGCAGCCTTGGGATATGGAAGAGAGTGTGTGTGTGTGTGTGTGTGTGTGTGTGTGTGTATTTTGAGGGGAGGGGGGGGATCTTGTGTTTGAAGTGCAAATCTGGCCCTCTGGATCCTGTTTGAAGTGGAAATTACATCCATATCTCCATGTCCCCTTTACACTTCTTTCAGGAGGCACCAGTGCTTTTTTTATCCCAGGATGTGTGCACTAAGTCTATGGGAGTGACGATGGTCCTAAGCTGCTTCCACTGTCATGTTTGACTGTCATTCCATATGCAGATACAATTAGTGATGAAGTAAGTAAGAAAAACATAGCAGAGAGCATTGGGGCTGAGAGAGGCAGTGCTCACCAGTGGCATTCTGGAGGCACAAGTTTTCCCAGCTCTTCAAGGGACTTCTCGGAGCGGTATTCCTTCAGAGAAACAGAGCGAGCATAGCTGAAACAACTCTCTACGAATGTCTTTGATCAGTTCTCATGCCCCTCATAAATGATGGAACAGCAATGCATTTCCAATGTTCTCTCTACGGAGACGAGCCCCACACACACACACCCGTCTGTTCTGTACCACTGTGATCCATTTGGCATCTGGCTTTGTGCTCTGAGAATACACCATGACATCTGCAGAGAAACACACTGACTGACTGACTCCCTGTCACAACTAACACAGTTCACAGAGTGAAGGCAAATACAGAAGTCTCACCTGGACAAAGGCAACTGTAACCACTATTATAATGGCCTGTCAAGGAGAAAAAGAGGGATGGGGAGACAGAGAGAGAGATATAATAGGTTAGCGCTTAACTCTCCATTCTCTGTAGTACCCAGTCTAATCCGTTGTCAGACACATTTCTGGAGCACCATGGAATTACTCACATTACTAAATGGTATACTATAAATAACCTGTGTGGTGATGGGGTTCCTTACCACTGTGATGCTGATGGCATCATCAAACTGGTGCATGAGCACACTGATGACAGCAGAGGCCAGTAGCAACATGATGAGAGGATCCTTAAACTGGGGGAGGGAGAGAGCGAGAGAGGGAGAGAGAGAATGCCATCATTGAGCTGCTGCACTGCACGATCAATACCAATGTTCCACATCTGATGTGATCCGTAGTGACTTGTGTGAGTGTGTGTGACTGAATGAGTGAGTGTGTGACTATATAGAAGAGACACCGAATAAGGGTCTCTGTACAGAGAAAGTCAGAAGCCCATTCATTTGTCAAACAAGGTCCTGGAAGCTGCCGGAAGGTTGTCACACACACATAAGGTATACTGTATCTCAATGACACAGTAATACTTTCAATGACACGGCAAACCTCCAACACAGTCAGAAACTACATCTCCTCTACATGTGAAACCTCTGGCAGGCAGAGCGAGAGTAATGGCTGAATGTAGCCTGGTTCCTCTGGCAAACAGAGAGAGAGAGACCAAGGGAGACAGACAGAGAGAGAGTAAAGGCTGAATGTAGCCTGGTTCCTCTGGCAGACAGAGAGAGAGACAGAGACACAGAGAGAGACAGAGCGAGAGAGAGTGTAATGGCTGAATGTAGCCTGGTTCCTCTCTGGTTTCTTCCTAGGATCCTGCCTTTTTAGGGAGCGTTTCCTAGCCACCACGCTTCTACATCTGCATTGCTTGGTGTTTGGGGTTTTAGGCTGACTTTAGAGGCGAGGGGAGACTGACTAATCTACAAATCACCTTGCATCATAAATAACTACTTAATATTATTTGCAGATCAGTCAGTCGGTCACAATTGACCCATTATACATCATGGCTTTGATGCTCTCAAATACGGCCACTGACTGCACAGTGGGAGGACAGGTCCAATCTGTCATGTCTGGGCAAGACACTAATTAGCCAACCAATGGCGCTGTGGCTCCCTTTGCCAGGATAATTGAGGCGGCATGGCGAGCGGACAAAACGCTGAGTCTACAGTAATTGTGTTCAATACTTACATAGGGGTTCAAAATCAGGTAGGAGTGACAGTGTTTGATTAAAGGCCTCCAGAGCCCTGGTTTCCTGGTTACTTCTGACAGGAACAAGATCAGGTAGGAGTGACAGTGTTTGATTAAAGGCCTCCAGAGCCCTGGTTTCCTGGTTACTTCTGACAGGAACAAGATCAGGTAGGAGTGACAGTGTTTGATTAAAGGCCTCCAGAGCCCTGGTTTCCTGGTTACTTCTGACAGGAACAAGATCCCCCTATAGGCCCATTACCTTCCTAAATGCTGACATCACACTCTGGGACTTATCCTGTACACACAATTACCTCTGTAGTCAGTAGGGCTCCCTGTAGTCTACTAGCATCTGGAATTCAACTGCTCTGCAGTTACTTGTCTGTTCTGCCTTTCACATGAATTAACACAAGGACATCACAGTCTTTGACCACTATGTACCCACTGTTGGCCTCTCAGAGAGATGGATTCAACACCTCTATGTACCCACTGTTGGCCTCTCAGAGAGATGGATTCAACACCACTATGTACCCACTGTCGGCCTCTCAGAGAGATGGATTCAACACCACTATGTACCCACTGTTGGCCTCTCAGAGAGATGGATTCAACACCACTATGTACCCACTGTTGGCCTCTCAGAGAGATGGATTCAACACCACTATGTACCCATGGTCGGCCTCTCAGAGAGATGGATTCAACACCACTATGTACCCACTGTTGGCCTCTCAGAGGGATGGATTCAACACCACTATGTACCCACTGTTGGCCTCTCAGATAGATGGATTCAACACCACTATGTACCCACTGTTGGCCTCTCAGAGAGATGGATTCAACACCACTATGTACCCACTGTTGGCCTCTCAGAGAGATGGATTCAACACCACTATGTACCCACTGTTGGCCTCTCAGAGAGATGGATTCAACACCACTATGTACCCACTGTTGGCCTCTCAGAGAGATGGATTCAACACCACTATGTACCCACTGTTGGCCTCTCAGAGAGATGGATTCAACACCACTATGTACCCACTGTTGGCCTCTCAGAGAGATGGATTCAACACCACTATGTACCCACTGTTGGCCTCTCAGAGAGATGGATTCAACACCACTATGTACCCACTGTTGGCCTCTCAGAGAGATGGATTCAACACCACTATGTACCCACTGTCGGCCTCTCAGAGAGATGGATTCAACACCACTATGTACCCACTGTCGGCCTCTCAGAGAGATGGATTCAACACCACTATGTACCCACTGTTGGCCTCTCAGAGAGATGGATTCAACACCACTATGTACCACTGTCGGCCTCTCAGAGAGATGGATTCAACACCACTATGTACCCACTGTCGGCCTCTCAGAGAGATGGATTCAACACCAATAGGTACAGTGCTTTTTAGAGCGCAGTCTGATAACAGTGATAAATGACTCTTCACGCCACCAGTTTATCCTTTGGGATGCTAAAAATGGATGAAAATCTGTAGCGGCAACGAGGTGCAGCGATGGGGGAGATAATGATGATGATGATGCCAAACTAAAGCCTTGTGCTGCTTTCTCACTTTGCTGCTAAAAATACTGGTGAGAAGATCACACACACACAAAATTTGGATCTGAGCTGATAATGGTATCATCCAAGAGACAAGGGAGAGATGGAGCTGAGCTGATGGTGGGAGCCTCCAGGAGACAGGGAGAGATGGAGCTGATGGTGGGATCCTCCAGGAGACAGGGAAAGATGGAGCTGATGGTGGGGTCCTCCAGGAGACAGGGAGAGATGGAGCTGATGGTGGGGTCCTCCAGGAGACAGGGAGAGATGGAGCTGATGGTGGGATCCTCCAGGAGACAGGGAGAGATGGAGCTGAGCTGATGGTGGGATCCTCCAGGAGACAGGGAGAGATGGAGCTGAGCTGATGGTGGGATCCTCCAAGAGACAGGGAGAGATGGAGCTGATGGTGGTATCATCCAAGAGACAAGGGAGAGATGGAGCTGAGCTGATGGTGGGGCCCTCCAGGAGACAGGGAGAGATGGAGCTGGTGGTGGGGTCCTCCAGGAGACAGGGAGAGATGGAGCTGATGGTGGGATCCTCCAGGAGACAGGGAGAGATGGAACTGATGGTGGGATCCTCCAGGAGACAGGGAGAGATGGAGCTGAGCTGATGGTGGGATCCTCCAAGAGACAGGGAGAGATGGAGCTGATGGTGGGATCCTCCAGGAGAAAGGGAGAGATGGATCTGAGCTGATGGTGGGATCCTCCAGGAGACAGGGAGAGATGGATCTGATGGTGGGATCCTCCAGGAGACAGGGAGAGATGGAGCTGATGGTGGGATCCTCCAGGAGACAGGGAGAGATGGAGCTGATGGTGGGATCCTCCAGGAGACAGGGAGAGATGGAGCTGATGGTGGGATCCTCCAGGAGACAGGGAGTGAGGGAGCTGATGGTGGGATCCTCCAGGAGACAGGGAGAGATGGAGCTGATGGTGGGATCCTCCAGGAGACGGAGAGATGGAACTGATGGTGGGATCCTCCAGGAGACAGGGAGTGAGGGAGCTGATGGTGGGATCCTCCAGGAGACAGGGAGAGATGGAACTGATGGTGGGATCCTCCAGGAGACGGAGAGATGGAGCTGATGGTGGGGTCCTCCAGGAGACAGGGAGTGAGGGAGCGGAGCTGATGGTGGGATCCTCCAGGAGACAGGGAGAGTACCACATTGCAAACAAATTAGCTAGCTAGACTGGACCATCTCTGGTAGTTCAGTAACTCAGTAAAGGCATGTCAGGCCTCAAGCCATAACACAGAGGAGGAATCTGATCTGGCAACAGAGGAGGAATCTGATCTGACAACAGAGGAGGAATCTGATCTGACAACAGAAGAGTCAGGGGAGTGGGGGAATGGCACCCTCCCAAGTCAGACGATAGGGAGGGATGAATACAATAGTGGTGAATGAATACCCTGATTAATATTCTAGATAATTGTTCTATGTAATCTTGAGTAGTGCCCTGTACTGGGCAGTACTGCCTTTCTATGGACACTGACCCTGTCACCTAGGGGAGTTAGGTTTGGGTCTTAAGCATTTTGGGACAAATGGTGTTGAGAAAATACCATAAAATATGGAATGGAGAATGGAAAATGGTGCTACTGATAACCAGATCAGAGGCTGTTCTGGTTCAATCTGGCTAGATCCAAAGTGCCTCAGTACTTAAAAAAAAATATATATATATATATATATATTTTTTTTTTAAAGGATTTCCCCCCTGCAATTTAAACCAACCAAAGCTCCGAAGAACAGCAATGGTTCATGGCATAATTACATATTTTTCTATATGTTTCCATGGCAACAGGAGGGTGCATCTCACGTCAACCACGTGATGAGTAAGTGGCTGATCTTTCATCTTCAGCAGGGTGTCAAAGGGGGTGAAACAAAGAAAGAACAGAGACAGAGGGGGTGAGAGAGACGGGGGAGAGAGAGCGGGTGGGGGGGAGCAAGAGAGAGGGGGGAGAAAGGAGAGGGGGGGAATGAGAGAGAGGGGGGGCGCGCGAGAGAGGGGGGAGAGCGAGCGAGAGGGGGGAGAGCGAGCGAGAGAGAGGAGAGGGGGGCAGCATCCCTCATTCTCTCCATCTCTCAGTGTGAAGGAGAAAAACAGCCTCTCAGGGCGGCAGCTCTATATTTATCCGACCGCTCATCACTTTGCTTCTGGCCATGGAAGACAGAAACCAGGCAGAATAGAGCGGCGCAGTTTTTTCCTCCTCTTCTCTCCCTCCCTCCCTCCTACCCCAGAGGACACTGGGAGCTTTTGTCCTTGCAAAAGAAGTCAAGAGCAATCCAAGAGCGGGGCGGAGGAGGACAGCAGGTGATCTGTGATATTTCACATGTACTAAACACTACAGCATGTAGGGAGCTGCTTCTGAAACCTGAATCCCTACTGCAGCTTTGGCTTCAGCACTCGCTGGAAATGTCTCGTCAGTGGTGGGATGCTGTGCTAGAACTCCTGTATCAAAGCCAAGATGTATCAGGTGTGAGGGTGTTCCCCCTTCTGCTTATTTAGGCTTCACACACATGTACTACAACGCTATAATAACGGTATGAATTTCAGCTTTTGGTAGCTTTCCTTCACTCTCCAGGGAGTTGTACTTTTTCAGCTTGACGTTGACAAGGGATTTGTAGTTCTATCCTTCACTCTCCAGGGAGTTGTACTTTTTCAGCTTGACAAGACATTTGTAGTTCTATCTGCCACTCACCTGGGAGATGTACTTCCTCCAGAGAGGCTCCTCCTCATTGATGTCGAACTCATTCCAGCCATGGTAGGCACGGCGACGGGTGACCTCACTGTGGGTCAGGCCGTACTGCAGGTCAGCCTGAGGGAAGGAGCATGGTTACCAACAACAACGGTGTCAGGTAACTAGCGTGTGATGAGATGAGGGGCTCACCCTTCAGTGTGCTGGTGCTGTTTGACAGTTCAGTGATGCTGACTAGGCCTAACTTGTGTCACCTAGCCATCTTAAGATGGATGCACTAACTAAGTCGTCTGGATAAGAGTGTCAGTTAAACGACTCAAATGTCTATGCACTAATGGTAATGGAATAAAATGTTAGTAAATTGTACATTTTTCACTGTGCCATACGTACCTGCAGGACACACGTTACTTCGTTCACTGGTAATTCACTGGCTTTTTTTGAAGTTAGTACTGGAACCATGGTCTCATCTTCACATTGGGGTTGTCTCTCAGAAAGCTGCAACAGACAGACAATAACATTAGGAGAAACAAGACATATCCATTATCCTTGTATATAGCCCCGGTATTGGTATTTTATCATGTTACTATTTCCTTTAGTTTATTTAGATCATTTTTCTTACTTTTTTAAAATTCTGTATTGTTAGTGAAAGGCTGGTAAGTAAGCATTTCACAGTAAAGTCTACATCTGTTGTATTGCACATGTGACAAACAATTTGATTTGATTTAACACAATCAAAAATGTAATCCCTTGCATATTTAGTGTAGTCCAGGCAGCATGATGCTAAAACTACACCCACAGAGATTAGATGGTAGCCCTTCTCATCACGCCATAACCTTTGCTATATCATAGCTTGAAGATGAAGGCTGCACTTCGCTCCACTATGCTGATGTTCTGCCGTTAGGTCAGATGTTCTACTGACCCCCAGGTTCACCAGGCAGCCAAACAATATCACTCATACGATGTCACCAAGATCAGGCATACCAGGACTAAGGCTCAAACATGTTTCATGACAATCAACAAATCAACAGCTTTTTTGTGATAGTTTTTTCAAAAGACAAAAAAAGCATGCTGGGAAAAGAGTACTTCACAACAATGTACCATGTGCCAACTGGTTGCAATGCAGAGCTAGGTTATCTAATCCATCAACTGAGGTCCAGCAAAAGGCAGTCTGCTGTGCTCCCTCTGCCAACATAGACAGTCAACACCTGTGGTTACTCGTCAGTCCTCCTCGTCAAACAAACCATCTCACTCTACCGTAGAGAGGATTGTAGGCAGGCGATGACACAGCAACCGTATGACAGGCAGGGGGATGAATGACCTGTTCTGTGCATCTTCATCTCTCCCGGCCACACCTCCTGGTCCTGCCCGTAACATCTACTGCTAAAAAGGTATCCAACCAACATCTGTCTGTGTGTCTCACAACTCCCCCAGAACAACCAAAATCCCACTCCTTCTCCTCCCTCGCCTGGTGTCTTCCCTCTCCTCTCCACCATTCAGATGAGACAAAGTATCTTACATAAGTAAGGAGGCTGGAGAGTGTTCTGTTAGCCTGAGAGGATTCCATCTAATTAAGAGTGACAAGAGCTTAAACCTGGATCAGATTCTCTGTCTGTCTCCCCTCATCTTCACTCCCTCTCCCCTTCCCCCCCCTCTCACTCCACTTGGTGTAGAATAATGAATGAAAAGGTCACACTTCTTTCTGTGGAACTGAAGAGCTCTAGAAGAAAAGCTGTAGAGAAGGAGAGGGCCTAGAGGCATGGAGGAGTGAATGAGTAGAGAACCCTCGCTCCTCCTCTCCTCGTCCTTCCTCTCTCTTTACCATCTTCCAACCGCTCTTTACTGCTCTCTCTCTTTAGTCTTCCCCCTACTCAGGTTCTGACAAGAGGCAGAAATTCCCCCTCTACAGGGTTACTCATTTCCTGGCCAGCCAGATAGGCCTGCAGGTCTTCCAAACAAGTTGTGTTTTCATCTATAGATTTAGAATAATGAGGCAAGTCAAAAACCTACTGCTCGATCAATCAAAAAAGCCAACAAAACAAATGTTTATCTATTTTACACAGAAAGACACTATAGTTAGCTAAATGAAGAGATTAAGTGTCCTTCTTATACCAGGGGAACATCCCCAGAAAGGGTTTGCATTCACTTGGTGTAATATAACCTAACAGACACATACAATTGAATACACCCTAACAAACACACAATCTATCAAAGCTCTCCAATAGTGCTGAGCGATGTCTTTTAAACAACTAATTGACCTGTCGTTTTTTTCTGTGAGCTCAATGCACACATTGCACAGTTTCTCTAGAGATTAATCAGATCCAAGTCTGAACCGTGCGATGTAATCAGGGGTTGTAGTTTCCCACAGGCCAATAGTCTACATAGTTTAGAGCATAAAACGTGGTAATTAACTACAATGACCATAATCCATTGCTCATCTTCTTGTCCGGTCTGTGTTTATTTTACGCCTGCTACAGGAGAAGAATGCACTATTGTGAGGGGATATAGAGAGCCGCCGTTGCATCACGAGGTATCATCTAAGTGATTGATAGTTGATAGTCAGCAGTCATAAAAGTATGTCTTGTTTACTTTGAATAACTACTCAAATATCTCTATAGAGATGAGATGACTTGGAATGAAATAATAAAGTCATCAAATTAAAAAAATGCGTAGTGCATTTAATATTGTTTAAAAAAAATAAAAACCCTTGATTATTATTTACTTTAAATCGAACCGACCTCAAAAAGCACTAATCACTCAGCACTACTCTCCAACCCTGTTCCTGGAGAGATACCCTCCTGTAGGTTTTCACTCCAACCCTGGTCCTGGAGAGATACCCTGCTGTAGGTTCACTCTCCAACCCTGTTCCTGGAGAGATACCCTCCTGTAGGTTTTCACTCCAACCCTGTTCCTGGAGAGATACCCTCCTGTAGGTTTTCACTCCAACCCTGTTCCTGGAGAGATACCCTCCTGTAGGTTCTCACTCCAACCCTGGTCCTGGAGAGATACCCTCCTGTAGGTTTTCACTCCAACCCTGGTCCTGGAGAGATACCCTCCTGTAGGTTTTCACTCCAACCCTGTTCCTGGAGAGATACCCTCCTGTAGGTTTTCACTCCAACCCTGTTCCTGGAGAGATACCCTCCTGTAGGTTTTCACTCCAACCCTGGTCCTGGAGAGATACCCTCCTGTAGGTTCTCACTCCAACCCTGGTCCTGGAGAGATACCCTCCTGTAGGTTCTCACTCCAACCCTGTTCCTGGAGAGATACCCTCCTGTAGGTTCTCACTCCAACCCTGTTCCTGGAGAGATACCCTCCTGTAGGTTCTCACTCCAACCCTGTTCCTGGAGAGATACCCTCCTGTAGGTTTTCACTCCAACCCTGTTCCTGGACAGCTACCCTCCTGTAGGTTTTCACTCCAACCCTGGTCCTGGAGAGATACCCTGCTGTAGGTTCACTCTCCAACCCTGTTCCTGGAGAGATACCCTCCTGTAGGTTTTCACTCCAACCCTGTTCCTGGAGAGATACCCTCCTGTAGGTTTTCACTCCAACCCTGTTCCTGGACAGCTACCCTCCTGTAGGTTTTCACTCCAACCCTGTTCCTGGAGAGATACCCTCCTGTAGGTTCTCACTCCAACCCTGTTCCTGGAGATACCCTCCTGTAGGTTCACACTCCAACCCTGTTCCTGGACAGCTACCCTCCTGTAGATTTTCACTCCAACCCTGTTCCTGGGGAGCTACCCTCCTGTAGGTTTTCACTCCAACCCTGTTCCTGGGGAGCTACCCTCCTGTAGGCAGTGGCAAGTTGATACCGTGAGAAAGGGGCTTTGAAAGAAAGATGATGGTGGTGATAGGGCTAGGTTACTGCTGTACGCTGACTCACCTTCCCCTATGCTCACTACCAGCTTCTTAGTGTAAACACAGAGTCAAATCAAACAGAAAAGGAGCTATACGTCAGCGTTCCTACTCTCGCTTCAGAACAACTGTGATTAGGAAGACAAAGGAGGAAGGATTTTCCCTACTACAATTTGATCATAAGTTAATTAATCCACTCCATCCTTTGTCCCTGACTGTGTCAATCCATCACATTTCACTCCACATCACCTTGTCAATCCATCTTGTTGGAGACCCCTGCCTTAAACTAACCCTACATGGACACAGTGACAGACTAACCCTACGGACACAGTGACAGACTAACCCTACGGACACAGTGACAGACTAACCCTACGGACACAGTGACAGACTAACCCTACGGACACAGTGACAGACAAACCCTACGGACACAGTGACAGACTAACCCTACGGACACAGTGACAGACTAACCCTACGGACACAGTGACAGACTAACCCTACGGACACAGTGACAGACTAACCCTACGGACACAGTGACAGACTAACCCTACGGACACAGTGACAGACTAACCCTACGGACACAGTGACAGACTAACCCTACGGACACAGTGACAGACTAACCCTATTGACACAGTGACAGACTAACCCTACGGACACAGTGACAGACTAACCCTATGGACACAGTGCAACAACAGTGCTGTTCATTTGACTAAACGTTCTAACCCATTGGCAAACCGCATTTAGGCTATGTTACCACCAAGCAAACAAAGAGAACTCAGTAACCTAGCCCACAGAGAACCAAACACACAGATGCAATCTGTCTCACACACACACACACACACACACACACACACACACACACACACACACACACACACACACACGGTGTTGGGTCCAGGTCCATTATAGGACCAAGCAGGCCAGGGTTCAAATGCATAGAGTACTTAAATATTTGTATTTAAAAATAAAAATGTGTCTGTGTATTTGAGTATTTTCAAATACATGCCCAAACATCAAGTTTATTTACAAATACATTCTAATATTCAAATACTTGTATTTTCAAAGAGAAAATATCTAAATACTTACAACATGTCTTTGAAATAAGGCCTTATTGAAATAGCCTAAATGGTATTTAAACCTTGGTCTGTTTACAGTAGTGCATTCATCACAAGGTAGCTAGGTGAGAGAACAACACACTACAGGTGTTGTTTCCTGGTCCAGGTCAGTCAATATCTTTATAAACAGGTTGAGTGGCTGAATCACAGTCTGGGGAATCTGTTTCTCCCTCTTTCTCAAGCAAACAAAGAGAAAATCAGTGGCCTATCACACAGAGAACCAAACACACAGCTGCAAATTGTCTCACACACACCCTCTCTCACAAAAAGACAGGCTAGACTTGACAGACTGCACATACTATTATAGGTGTAGTTACCGGGTCCGGGTTCTGGATGGCCATTATCGTTGTAGATCAATATCAACAGGTTGACTGGCTGAATTAGTTTGTCTCTCTCTCTCTCAAGCTGATAAGAGGCAATAGGTACAATCGGAGTATTGTGCTTCCACAGGGTCTGATCTGAACATGGTCAACCCACGCCTACTTTAACACACGCCTACTGAGTAGCCATAGGGAGGAGGAGCACCAGGATCAAATAGGAGCAATCAGCTCAAATATGGAAAGGAAAGATCGGATCAAACAATACCTGTTGAGAGGTCAATGGAAAGGAGAGATCAGATCAAACAAGACCTGTTGAGAGGTCAATGGAAAGGAGAGATCAGATGAAATAAGACATTGTGAGAGGTCAATGAAAAGGAGAGATCAGATCAAATAAGACATTGTGAGAGGTCAATGAAAACACCACACGAATGCAATAGAGTTCAAGAGATGGCCATGAGTTTTTGGAACACTACAGGAATCGAGCTGGGCGATACGGACAAAAATCCATATCGCAATAAATTGCCCTGAATTGATGAGATAACGATAAATAGAATAATAGGTTTATGACATTTAAAAATATATATATGATATACTAGTTTGATGGTTGTAGCCATCAATTGTCCCATTAACAATCACCCATATTAGTAAACTTACTTCATTTCAAACTTCAAATGTTTCTAGTATAGGCTCGTAATGAACAATATCAGCAAAATGCCTGCGGTAAGTGATCAGTGTTGATCATTTTTGGTTTACTGTCCCAGCTCTATACTGGAATGTTTTGTACTAAAATATACAAATATTATTATCTGACATTGTCCAGACGTTCCAGGTAGAGGGAAGGAGTGTGCAGAGAATATTTCAATAATAGCTAGCCAGGCTAAGATGCTATGCTTTCATAGTGACTCAGCGAAACATAGAAGCCATGCCAATGAACAAACAAAGACTGCTCTTTGCACCGATAGAGGGCTGCTAGGGACTGTCACTGTTACTTGTGGGTAAGTCTGCAGTCAAGACAGAAGAAGAGACAGAGATTGGAAAATTCCTACAAATCGCATGACTTCCGCTTGTTTCCACCCAGAACAATGCTAGATGCTAGAGGTTGACCGATTATGATTTTTCAACGCCGATACCGATTATTGGAGGACCAAAAAGGCCGATACCGATTAAATCGACCTATTTGTTTTTTTTGTTTTTTTTAATAATAATGACAATTACAACAATACTGAATTAACACTTATTTTAACTTAATATAACACATCAATAAAATCAATTTAGCCTCAAATAAATAATGAAACATGTTCAATTTGGTTTAAATAATGCAAAAACAAAGTGTTGGAGAAGAAAGTAATATGTGCCAATATGCAATATGTGCCATGTAAAAATGTGTGCCATGTAAAAAAGCTAACGTTTAAGTTCCTTGCTCAGAACATGAGAAAATATGAAAGTTGGTGGTTCCTTTTAACATGAGACTTCAATATTCCAAGGTAAGAGGTTTTGGGTTGTAGTTAATATAGTATTTATAGGACTATTTCTCTCGATACCATTTGTATTTCATTAACCTTTGACTATTGGATATTCTTAGGCACTATAGTATTGCCAGTGTAACAGTATAGCTTCTGTCCCTCTCCTCGCCCCTACCTGGGCTCGAACCAGGAACACATAGACAACAGCCACACTCAAAGCATCGTTACCCATCGCTCCACAAAAGCCGCGGGGGGAATAACTACTCCAAATCTAAAAGCGAGTGACGTTTGAAACGGTATTAGCGCACACCCAGCTAACTAGCTAGCCATTTCACATCGGTTACACCAGCCATCAGGCTGATAGGCTTGAAGTCATAAACAGTGCTGTACTTGCGAAGAGCTGCTGGCAAGACGCACTAAAGTGCTGTTTGAATGAATGATTACGGGCCTGCTGCTGCTCAGTCAGACTGCTCTATCAAATCAGACTTAATTATAACATAATAACACACAGAAATACGAGCCTTTGGTCATTATTATGGTATAATCCGGAAACTATCATTTCGAAAACAAAACATTTATTATTTCAGTGAAATATGGAACCGTTCGGTATTTTATCTAACGGGTGGCATCCCTAAGTCTAAATATTCTTGTTACATTGCACAACCTTCAATGTTATGTCATAATTACGTAAAATTCTGGCAAATTAGTTAGCAATGAGCCAGGCAGCCCAAACTGTTGCATATACCCTGACTCCGCGTGCAATGAACACAAGATAAATTACTAGGCAAGTCAGTTAACCCACAGTTCCTAGGCCGTCATTGAAAATAAGAATGTGTTCTTAACTGACCTGCCTAGTTAAATAAATATTTTACAAATATCGGAAATCGGAGCCCAAAAATACAGATTTCCGATTGTTATGAAAACTTGAAATCGGCTCTAATTAAATCGGCCATTCCAATTAAATCGGTCGACCTCTACTAGATGCTATTGTTAAAAAAACACAATAGCATGGGCGTTATAATATTTACCGTCACATCAGTGTGAATAATGATGTGTGCCAGCTGATGGGTGTGCCAGGTAAGCAGGCACACAATGAAGATTGTAGCCTAACTCTTCAGCCTATGAAAGAGCTCACCTTGCAGGTCATTCTTAAGGATTTGCAAAGAAAAAAACATTTCATCCAACATTTTCTACATAGCAAAACACGCCTATACACAACACAGGGGCACAAAGAGAAACTGTTGAAAATGACTAGGATCATTAATGTTCTGACCTTGCAATACAGAGGCAGGCCCTCAGGTGCCCTTAAGAAAGGCCTTATTATGTCTTTATACAATGTGTTCAGAGGGGCCATTGTTGAACAAGACAACAGCGATTGAGATACGCAACCTGACAAGGGTTTCAGAAAAAGCCCACCCATTACCTACTGTAGGAAGTCGCTGGCTTCAGCCCACCCATTACCTACTGTAGGAAGTCGTTGGCTTCAGCCCACCCATTACCTACTGTAGGAAGTCACTATTGCTTCAGCCTACCCATTACCTACTGTAGGAAGTCGCTGGCTTCAGCCTACCCATTACCTACTGTAGGAAGTCGCTGGCTTCAGCCCACCCATTACCTACTGTAGGAAGTCACTGGCATCAGCCTACCCATTACCTACTGTAGGAAGTCACTGGCATCAGCCTACCCATTACCTACTGTAGGAAGTCGCTGGCTTCAGCCCACCCATTACCTACTGTAGGAAGTCACTGGCATCAGCCTACCCATTACCTACTGTAGGAAGTCACTGGCATCAGCCTACCCATTACCTACTGTAGGAAGTTGCTGGCTTCAGCCTACCCATTACCTACTGTAGGAAGTCGCTGGCTTCAGCCTACCCATTACCTACTGTAGGAAGTTGTTGGCTTCAGCCTACCCATTACCTACTGTAGGAAGTCGTTGGCTTCAGCCCACCCATTACCTACTGTAGGAAGTCGTTGGCTTCAGCCTACCCATTACCTACTGTAGGAAGTCGTTGGCTTCAGCCTACCCATTACGTACTGTAGGAAGTCGTTGGCTTCAGCCTACCCATTACCTACTGTAGGAAGTCGCTGGCTTCAGCTCACCCATTACCTACTGTAGGAAGTCACTGGCATCAGCCTACCCATTACCTACTGTAGGAAGTCACTGGCATCAGCCTACCCATTACCTACTGTAGGAAGTCGTTGGCTTCAGCCTACCCATTACCTACTGTAGGAAGTCGCTGGCTTCAGCCTACCCATTACCTACTGTAGGAAGTCGCTGGCTTCAGCCCA
>NW_027259024.1:0-43349 GCF_045791955.1 Oncorhynchus clarkii lewisi | reverse complement strand
TTAACACTTGTTTCCTGTGTATCATCAACATGAAATGTGGTTATATTTGTATAGCACAATGAACAGACACAATAACCAAGCACTATTAGTACATAAGGCAGGTATGGGGTTTATTTCACGTATACAAAAGATGGGTTACATATATATTGGCATGACAAAGATAACACCTTTCAGTGCTGCGGAGAGCCGTACAATCGGTTATCACCGGGCATCATTTTGGGTTCGGGGACACTCTGGTTCTTTGCCTCTTTTCAGTTGACGCCGAGGTTAGTTCCACGACAAGGTCCATTTGCTCTATATGTGTCAGGATCAGAGTCATCACATAGACTGCTTGGTCAAATTGCCTAGAGTAAATCTCATCTGCTAGGCAGTAAATATCTTTCATCTCAATGACACCATAGGGAATATGATTGTACCCCTTGACAATCTCCCATGACAGCAACAGTTTCACTCTCTTCACATCAGCGTGGCTGAGGTTGGCCAGTGTGTTTTCCAATATTGAACGTAGGTTCGAAGGACGATACTTATCAAGCTTAGCCAGCCCTTCAAGGCCGTGCGCTTCGATGTCAGTGATTCTGAAGTCACTATGGTGCTTTCCGAGTGTGTCCACGATAAGAGTCCAGGCAACCTCCCTGCCGAAGTAGGAGTACATTATATTGATCAGAGTCTCGGGGTATTTCACATAGGCGTCTGACCTCTGCCTCTTAAGCATCATTCGTAGTGTTTCTCTTAGTCTACTGTCTAGTGGCATGTTTTTGTGGTCTTGTATTGCTGCCACGAGCTTCTGGAAGACGTCTTTGTTTCTCATTAGGTAGTTGGCCATCTTGAATTTATTTGTCAGCTCCATTTTCTGACTCTACTCTGGTCTCTCTCTGATCTGTGGACATTTGTAAGTGTATGTGCCCTTTGTGACTGTATGTTTATATATCCTTTCACCAAGGGCTATCAGATGGAGAATACATTAAGGATCACGGCCCGTATCTCCAACTGAGCCTGAAACATCCTACCCACGATGTGTCTATGTGATCTGTAACGTCCGATCGGCTGATTCATCAACCATGTCTAAGACATCCGATCGGGTCAACTCACCGAAGTGTCTCAGCACTCTGACCGGGGTTACCATGTTCAACCGTGGCTGATGTCTCCAACCAGAACAATCTAGTCAGAGTAGATAAAAGTCTACACATCCCAAAGATAGTTTCTATTTAACAGTGTGCACATCTCAACATAGGTTCCTACACAATAGCCACATCTGAAAGTCATGGCTGTACAGTCCTATCTGACAGAATGGGACCAATGTTGTCACAGTGACAACTTCAAGCATGTCACCTTGGATAGGTTTCTAGCCATCCCACACAGAGAGCTGATGGATGACTACGGAGCATCTTTTGCTACACAACATCGGAACCTGTGCAAAACGCTACGAAAGGTGTTGACGAAGAAACTATTGGTAGATCGGAGGCAATGTACTCCATCTACCCCAAGGAAAAGACGACCTTTGGAAATCGACAACTTATCGTGCAAGATAAAGAGCCTATCAATAAGGGATCGAGTGGGGGTCAAGAACAAAAGTTTCAACGGTTCTCCCCGTAGCACAGCCCTAAGTGTCTCTAACTGCAAGACACGAGTATCGGTTAAGGATCGACTGGGTGCCCCTGTGAGAGCAAGGAAAGGGAGACCAGAGGGCCGATTCTGGTTGAGAACGGTGCACAGGATGCGTAACGGGAACTCAGAGTCTCCAGATACAAACAGGTCCACCCCTAGAAACCGCAGCTATCGAGCCAAAGGATATCGAGAGGATTTAAGCAGAATCGACTACCCTGGGTCCGGAGCTACCTCTTTCAAGAACACTTACAAATGTCGCCGCACTCTGGTGTATGTGTGAACTTGTCCTTGTGCTGTGATGTTACAATAAAAATGCATAGTCTAACTCTTTGTCAATGTCCGGACTTTATTTTTGTAATAATGATACATCAACACAATAAACATCATCCCAGGTATACCAAATAGCAATTAGTTTCAAAAAGAGACAAAAGTGATATTATTGTTGGAATACAGAACTTTGCATGTATATGACAACAAATGCCTATTCATAAATGCCTATTACCAATAAAGACAGTCCATCCCTAGGTTGTTGCTTTGTGGATAATAGCTATAGCTCTAACAGACGTTTAATAGGCTGAATACGTTCAATTGTCATCAGCCATCAACATGAGCAACATTTGATTCAGGTAAAGAGGGTACCCGGTGTTCTGTTGTTCTGTCTCAGGTGACATTCGCCAGGCGTAACCGTTCTCGGTCCACACCATCGTCCACATGGGATGTATAGTCTGGGGCTGGAAACTGTGGGCCTGGACTCCATCCTGGACTCCCTCTTGCCAGTGGTGTTTGTAGAAGCACTTTGAGCCGAAGTGGCAAGTACCAGGACCTCGATCATAGTATCGACACGGTTTACTCGCGAGGAAATCTTTGTACCTCTGTATCAGTTTCAGCTTGTCCTCTTCATCTTCGACCCAGTGATCACTCGGGATGAAGAAGTGCGATCTAGTTCGGCACTCCGGGCACATTTTAACGGTTTTGATATCGTGACATTTCACCGTTCTCCACGTGCGGATACACTCCAGGCAATAACAGTGGCTACAGTTGGGCAGAATTCCGAATCAGCGCTCCCTCGGATTGTCCTTTTCAAGCACCACCTCCAAACAGACACCACACACCATGTCGCTACTGCGCTGGGTGGCAACGGTGGGACCAGCGGCAGCCTCGATACTTAAAGTATTGTACTCTGTGTTCTGTCTCTCCACCGGTATCACCTCACTCGTACAGGCCATCGCATGTGGTCTCGTGGATGCTGCTGCTGCCATTGCAGTCTGTGGTGATTAGCCTCGCTGAGGTGGTCGGCACCACTGTTAGTGTTCTTAAAGAATAATATCCTCCAAACACGGACCGTGTCTCCAACCATGCTAACTCAGGGACTGCTATTGTAGACTGTTTGATATTACATAAAACAATGACCGTTTATTCAACCAGGTTAGCCCAGGGAGTGATATTGTACAATCCCAGGGAGTGATATTGTACAATGTTTGCTATTACATTCAGTGCCTTGTAGAGGCTGCGTTGTGTCATAAAGGTATATGATGGTCCGTACACACTCCAGTACTAAGTACCTGCACTATGCTTACATGTTCTACACACACAGTCAATAGTCCTGGTACGTAAGGCATATAATAGTCAAACCACACTCCATTACTAAGCACCTGTACTATGGGTAAATGTTCCATCCACACTGGGTAAATGTTCCACCCACACACTCAATAATCCTCATCACTGTTATTGTTTCAGACACTCTATGACTAAGGACCGGTACTGTGGTTTCATGGTCTACACACACAGACTCAATACTCCTCCTCACTGTCAACGTTTGAGTCATAACACCCTTCCGTAGACAGATTCTTTGGTTTCGGCTTAGTACCTGGACCCCTCATGGGCTTCGTATGGGAGGATTCACTAGCTTGGTGCTCAGTCAGAGCTGGATTTAACTGTTTGGTGGTCCATTGCAAAGCGAGGCGTTGTTCTTGTGGATTGGTACAGTCAACCTCTCCATTATACTGCCGGACATGCTGCTGTGGCCGAGCTTGACGATGTTGCTGCTGGGGATACAGATGATTCTCTAGAGGTTGAGGTGAATGCTGCGGCTGGGGAAGGTACTGAGGGAACCCATTCGTGAAGCTTCCTTCTTGGCTAGGTGGAGCTGAGGGGAGGGTTGTAGACACTGTAGACAAGAGCCAGCTCCTGGGTATATCGCCTAAGGGAAATGTTTTTGTCTTGGGTTCACACAGACCCATGCGGATCATGCGGTTACTCATCATACCCTGCTGGTTGTATGTCGTCGGGCCAGCTGAAGTGATACAGTAACGAAACAACAGATATATGTAGTATCTGGATAATTTGCCAGGCTCGGATAATATCGAATCAGGGATAGGTGCTCCGCTGCGCGCAGTGCTACAGCATTCCATGTGATGGAGAGATTCCACATCACCTCTGGGTATATACAAGGTATCGGCTCTCTTCCACATATCTCTCAAGACCTGCAATGTCATCTGGAGAGTTTCTCCACTCTTCAACCCACTGTCTTGGAACAGACCCGTAGCTGGCGCTCCTGCCACGATCAGGCACTCAAACAGTGATACGGAAGCGTGTTCAGAGAACACGATCTCTCTACGAACCGAACAGTTCATCTCCTATTTACTACACCTGATATATTACAGATCAATAGCCTATGTCATTGATGTCAGGACTATCGAAAGGAAATGGACCAGTTAAGGAACCAAACCATAAGCAATGCCGAAAGGTTGATAGGACTGGTAGAGCGTTACAATTTGTTTCACGTTAAGACCTTGTGTTATAACGATGTTCAAAGCGTGCTGGTGTGGCTTGGGGTAAAACCTGAACAATTCACCTTCAGACAGAACGAGGACACGGTAACAGTTCTCAACAATGCTATCACAGAGCATAGTCTCACAACTGTCGGAGTGGTGAGCATCTCAGACGAACCTCAGCTAAAGGGTAAGGATCGCGTAGTGGTATACATAAAACGCCACTCGGCACCAGCGACCATGAGCTGTAAATACGACTCAATCGTATTGTTCAGGGTGATAAAATGCAGTGTGAGTGCCCCTTACTCTCCGAGGATTACCAGTTTGATGAGGGAAACACGGACCTCAGTCCAAAAACGCAGGACGCCCATATTCCCGACGTTTGCGAGTGCTACACTTGAGGACATCGAAGCAATGCCTCAGCAGGACCATCCAGTGATAGATGGCTGCTCGACTATGAGCTACAAGACAACTACACCTAGGACGGCCAAAGTGACCATAGACAAATTTGGGCGAATATACAAGCCTCTAAGCCCTACCGCAAACGCACATCACTGGAGCATCTACGCTAACATATCAGGGCCGAGGGGGTCGAAATGTGGCTTCGACATAGAAGACCTGGTATCCAGACCGGACATGGTGCTAGGTCGAGGAGGCTTTGGGGTGACGGTTCAAGTTAACGATCACCTAGTTGCAAAGACCAACCTTTTTCCGGAAATGGTGGACTGGAGTGTTCCTTTCATAGACAATGAATTTAGTCGCTACGCGCACATTGCCTCGCAGGTGGAGGAGGTGATGATCGGCGTGTCAATAAAACACCCCAACATCCTCCGCACGTTCGGAGGCTTTTGGTGTGACATTGCCGGCTACCAATTGGGAGGTAGAGCAGTTGTAGTCATGGAACGAGCACTGTTCTCGCTACAGGAGTTCATGTGGCGTATACAAAATGCCTCAGTAGTCCCCTTAGTAGAACTGGATACTCTCCGGGGGCTTGAATACTTGCGATCGAGAACCATCCAGCACAGGGACTTCACGCACAGGAACGTCTTGGTCTGTCACCAGCCTGATAGAAATACAATACCATTTGCTTTCAAGATCAGCGACTTTGGCACATCATGCAACTTCTCTACCCCAGATCAGCCTCGGGGCAACCGCACTAACATGGCTCCCGAAGTGCTATGGTGCTTGAACTCGGCCATGGGGAGCGACATATTCAGCTGGTACTGTGTGATGTGGGAGTTACACAGCGGCTCGCCCTTGTTCCAATACAAAGGTTCGGACAACGAATATTGTAAGATGACATACGCTGCCAATCTATCCGATATGGTAGGGGTTTACAGACCGGATGACAATGAGACTTTGGGAATACGCTACATGAGATCGTTAAACGCTAGCTCCCTCCAAGCGAAATACAAACACACAAGGCCCAGCGCGGGGACCATACGCAATAAACTCTCTGTCATTGGCTCCAAGATAGTGGACAAAGCTTTTGTCCATATGGGAGTGCTATGCATTACCCTGTTTCCTCAAGAGAGATGGTCTCCTTCCACACTGCTTAATCTCAAACGATACCAGTGTTTGGCGATAGATGTCAAGGATGCTCAGACACCTTCCACACAGATGCCCTTGTCCGTACAGGTAGGGAACTATAGGTCAACCGACATGATAGTGGCCAACGACTGTGTCCCCAAGGACCTCACTAAACTTGTGGAAGAGAGATCGGCGACGCAATCCCCGGTTACAGTGATCGGTTCCGATCCCAAAGTGTACTACGGAATAGACCTTATCAGGTTGGCTCCTGATCTTATCCAGCTGTACAGTTGGTACTCGAGCAAGGCCACGGAGCTCGAAAGTCTATACAAGAGCAAGTATAGCAAACGCAAGGTTGCTGAAACAGACAATCGGTCCGGGGTCAGACCTGCCAAGATGGCTCTCGGGGTGTACGTAGATAATCCAGACGTGGGTACTTCGAACCAACACTGTCCACAGCATCAGCTCCATCCTCACCCGTCCGTCATAATAGATGTGAAACAGGCACACAAACTGACAGATGAACTTCATCCTGTCCAATCCAAGGAGGCTTATGGTATGGACAACTCGGTCACAACTGATGCGGGGCACATGTCAAGGGATGTATCTCTCCTGGATTTGAATAACCTTGAATGGAGTGACGACTTGACAGAAATGTTGAGCTGTAGCAATTTGGGTGATGAGATAGTCAACAATGGCAATTGTAATATAGCGTCTGTGGGCGATAGCTCTAACAAGGCTCTAGACCTCACCGTAGGCCAAGCGGGAGCCAGTGTGAACAACCTCATTGTCAGCCCGTCCCAGGGGCCCATTACTGAAGCCGGTGGCGAGGATGCATCGAACCCACCCAGTAACATACTGGCCGCAGTCGGTGATGCTATACAGGGTAGGGTGAATAATATGAGAGGCAAGATGATCAAGGAAATGTTGAGCTGTGGCAATTTGGGTGATGAGATAGTCAACAATGGCAATTGTAATATAGTGTCTGTGGGCGATAGCTCTGAAAAGGCTCTAGACCTCACCATAGGCCAAGCGGGTGCCAGTGTGAACAACCTCATTGTCAGCCCGTCCCAGGGGCCCATTACTGAAGCCGGTGGCGAGGATGCATCGAACCCACCCAGTAACATGCTGGCCGCAGTCGGTGATGCTATACAGGGTAGGGTGAATAATATGAGAGGCAAGATGATCAAGGCTCTAGACCTCACCATAGGCCAAGCGGGAGCCAGTGTGGACAACCATATTGTCAGCCAGTGCAAGGGGAACAGTGCTGACGCTAGTGGTGAGGGTACACAGAAACCACCCAGCAGCATACCGGCAACAGAGCCAGTACAGGATATCGGTGATGATATAGAGGGTAGGGTGAGTATGAGAGGCAAGAGGATCGAGGGGGAGATAAACACAACCATGGTCATTCTGAAGAGTACCAACGAGAAGGAGATAGCACGTTTCAAAGACAGCGTGGTCATCCAGTCACAGAGTATTACCCAAATGCACCCTCTTATATTTGCTGGTCCCAGACATGGATTGTGTAAGTGCTCTATGCGCAAGGATGTGTTCATCTTCCAATACGCTCAGTTGTTCGATGACTGCAAGCAGGTGTTTAACTGGACCGTCGCAGACTCACCTAACTCTGTATACGCTTTTCTGCTACAAGTGTTTCTCACGCTCAAGGAGGCCCTAGATATGCAGTTGCTGCCTACTCACATGACCGAATGGAGATATATCCTTATCGGCAAAGGAGCTGTGATGATCGACATTGTCCCTTATCTGAGCAGGAACTTCAACAAGCCATTGGCCTCGATGTTCAGTGACCAATGTAAGAACTTGACCGGTCTCTGTACTACTATGGTGTCAAAGCACTTACCGGACTCGAACCTGTGCAAATGGCTTTGCAATCTCAGTACTGGCACGTCTACCTCGCAGGTACTGACCGACTCGATCGGGTGGTTGCGCCAATTCAATAACAACGAAAGGACAAGTCCACACCTCTTAACTCTAATCGGTAGATACTTCACGTTCAGAGATTACACATCCGAAATACCTGACTGGCTGACATACTTGGGTGAGGAAGAAGACGCTCGTAATAAAAGCAGCGGCAAACTGCTGGTATACGGAGAACCTCAGCCTTACAGAGGCAACCAGACAGCAGAAGGCCTGGGTGATACTAAGCTGAGTACACTGGTTAGGAACATAGTGCTAAGGATGAGGGTGAAGATATTCGGATCATCTAGGCTGGAAGTGACGACATTAGATTGTACGCAGGGTTTGACAAAGGTGACTCTGAACGTCTCTGCCCTCTCTGGGGTTGTCAGGATAGATCAACTGGACCGGTCAAAGTTACTGACTGACAATGGTAGCTGTTTCACACACGACTTAGTGTCCCATATCGATTCCAAGTGGGCCCCTGTGATATTGTTCACAAAGTGTAAGCGACAGGGACCCGTGCAGGAGTTCACGCTCGACTATTACAAGATGACAATACTCATGGTTCTACTGAACCACGAGGGGTCTGTGTTATCTCTCAGAGAGCTGTTCAATAGCGTGATGACATTCAGCGTGACTGAGTACTAAATGTCGTAAAGTACTAGATATCCTAAACTGCTGTCGACTGGGTCACATCGGAATCTGTGTCGTTGTTCTGCCAAGGCTGATTGGTCTCCCTGTCCACCTTACACTATGCGCGGCTTGATCAATTACGGGGCTTACTGCAGCATCAACAGCGTTGTCCAAGTGCTGTGTGGGACACGTGAGCTACGGGAGTTCATTCTGCAGGTTGATGGTCAAGATCCCCGGTCTCCGAATTCGGTGGCAGTGAGGCTTAAGTGTCTCATCTACGATATGACCAAAGGCAACGCGTCACCGTGTGATCCGAGCTTACTAGTAAACGCAATGACATTGTACAGAGGAGCCCCTTTCGATGTTCAGGAGGACTCGGACGTGGTCTTCAAGTGCATCATCAACGCTCTAGCAGACGACTGTGGGATAGCTAAGAGGATAGGTTCTCTGTGGGACATTGAGAATGAGAACCGTGTGCGCTGCCTCCGTTGTAACACAGTCCAGTCCACACTCAATAAGTCCAACACGATCACCGTGTTGATAGGTGATAATCTCCCCACAGAGCTGCAGCAGTACATTAAACTGTACACTGACATCACGTTCACCACCTGTGACTACCATTGTACACACTGCCACACAGGAACTCAGATTGAAATCACCAGCAAGGTAGTGACATTGCCGCAGGTTGTGTGTATGAGGATCGAACGTGTTAGGAACATTGGCAGAGATACCACTGATATAGTCAAGACGGGCACAAGGTTTGCTTTCCCTGAGACACTGGACCTGAAATATATCATGAAAGACCCTGAAGCACCGGTAGCTACTGTATACAAGCTGTATGCTGTTGTAGCCCACCGTGGTACTCACTACTGTGGACATTACACAGCTTATGTGCGAGACGACAACAATATTTGGTATCTCGCAGACGACTCTCATGTCAGAGTGTGCTCTTGGGAAGATGTCAAGTCAACCTACGAAGCTGGATCTATGCAATACAATGGCGTAGCTTATATGCTCATGTACCATAAACAGCTACCCCACTGTGTGACATGAAGGTTCTGTACATATGTAATGGTATCTATCAGTGTGTACCTTGTATTTCCTTGGATCAACTAATAAAGGTGTGATGAAAGTAACATTG
This sequence comes from Oncorhynchus clarkii lewisi, assembly GCF_045791955.1. NCBI lineage: Eukaryota > Metazoa > Chordata > Actinopteri > Salmoniformes > Salmonidae > Oncorhynchus > Oncorhynchus clarkii. The sequence goes on along the minus strand of NW_027259024.1, from coordinate 33,746 downwards.
TAAGCGTCCAGTGTTATATTATAGAAGGGCTATGATTACATTCAGGTGAAGACAGATGCAAAGACAAACACAAATAGATCCTGATAACATGTACCGTGTTTAACTCAAGTTTATTATGTCATACAAGGATGGGTATACCTTTCGGTATAGGGCAGTCACACAGGTTAACATATTTCCATATCAAAGTAAACACATTGGTTTCATTTCTTCAAAAGATACCTATCCAGGGTATTGACAACAACCTTGGGTTCCTCCTCTTTATACCGCAAGGTTGAATACGTAGCTGACAGCGCTGCTGAAGACATACACGGTTCATCTAACTGCGAGACAGAGACACTGTTAGCCAGCCCCTCTAAATATCGTATAACGTAAGCACTTTTCGGCCCACGTACAGGCTGCTTCTTTATTATATGGGAAGACATAACTGTTATCACATAGAAACAAAATATTCAGTTTCACCAGAGTCCGTTTCAGATATGCTACACCTTGCCCTTGCAGGTTTTTTGTCCAGTTGATCATTAAAGTCCAATTCGGAATCGTCCTCTGACTGAGACCCCGTGTTGTCTTCTGACTGGCACTCTGACTTGGCAGCGGATGTAGGCTCAGCAGGATTGGTATGGTGATCCTCTCCACATTCCTCCTGATCCGAACACTCGTGTTGAGTGGTGTCCGCTAGCCAGGCAGCTTGATCAGAAACCCTGGCTGCCTTCCCAGCCTCTACATGTAATCTGTGTCTTTTGACTTGTGACACATCCGACCTCCGATGTGAACCTGTAACACCTGGGAGGTTGGCCAGTTGCTGATGTTTGGAAACGGCGGCTCCTGGGTTGTCAAGGTTCTCCCGGGGCCTATTGACAAGTGGGCTTTTTTGTATCTTCTTAGGCGTGCATATGTCCTCCTGCTCTGAGTCGGTATAGATAACTGGAGAGCGAGTGCCTTTTGACTTGGAACAAGGCACCCTTTTTATTCTCTGCCGAGTGGGTCCCTCCCCTTGGTAGTCGTCCTCATCTTCCTCAGGATCGGACAGTTTCTTTTTGTATTGGTGTGAATCTCGATTGTGGGTTTGTATCTGCTTAGTGGTCTTTACAGTTTCACACCTTGTGTTAGACTTGTCCAGTCTCTTTTTAGCACAGGCTTTGTCTTTCCTTCCTACAAACTTGAGATCCGTCTCTTTACACCCCTTGTCCCTCCTGCTCCTTTTAGATTCTCTCTTGTGATGCCAGCGGTTGGTTTTTGTGAGTTTGACACGCTTGTAATCTTGCTTTATAGAATCGTCCGAGTCGGATAGCAGTGCGCGCTTATAGATGTTCCTTTCCTCTCTCAACCCACCACAGCTAGGCTTAGAGGTATGGGCATCCTGTTCGGACTCTTGTTCGGACTCTGACTGTGACCAGCTGTTATGCCTATGTCCCCGCTTAACATTCTTGGTTTTAGACTTAGCCACTTTTGCCCTCTTTTTCACCTGAGCACAGAATGCATCATCCTCCTCTTCGTCTTCACTGCTTTGTTCTTCACCAGTAGATTGGTCATTTATGAATGGGTCACTGTAATCGTATTCGTCAAGGGCCTCGCTGTTGTCGTAGCCCATTGTATCCTCCAACTCGTCACCGGGGATGTCACTTTCATCCACATTACACTCTTCCTCCTCTTCACTGGGGACTTCCTCGGCCTGGCTCAGCCAAGGGTGGTCATCGTCGCCACTGTACTTGGGTTGCCTTCTGTTCTCTGTTGATTGTTGGTATTTTAGGAAACCCTTCCACCAGGATGACTTTATACCCAATGACTTATTTGACTGATAAGCGGAGCGAACCCGATTTACCACTTTGGTCTTGTGAAAAGGCCTTTCTTTCTTAGTAGATTTGCCAATAATGTGTGTGCTATCCGAATCATTTCGCTTTCTCTCAGCTCCAGGCTTAATCTCTCTGGACAGTTTGGCCACTGGTTGCGCTGAATCATCCCCCGGTTGACACCAGGTACCCTGGAAGGATAGTGATATCTTGCGTCTCCAGTTGTTTATGGACATAGCCTCTAAGCTATCAATCAGGGCTTTGCTGAGTCTGTCCTGCAAGCCGTGGCTCTGAAGTGTATTTACAACGGTTCGGTTGTTGCTGACCCAATTGGCGAGGATTTCCCCGTTTCTTTTGTCTAAAAGGGTGTTATCCAATCCGAGGAGAGTACAAACAGCATCTCTCCTGAGACTTTCCTCTTTCAACCAAGGTTCACTCAGCAGTAGAGTGGGAAGGTTCTTGATCCACGTCAAAATGGGAATTGTTTCAGGTGTGACTATAGAGTAACAAGTGTCAGTCTTCTCACTGTCACCATGTCCAGTTTCGTCTTCGCTGTGCTCGTCGACATGAGCCGGACTCTTAGAGGACACATCAGGGTCTTGCACTTGCGTAGAGTGTGGTGAGGATGATCCGCTCTCTGGATCACACCTCTCTCCCTCTCCTACCTTCTGGTATTTCTTTAATTTGTTGTGATAAGTGCGGAGTTTTACAAATAGCACTTTGGCGGTGGCATACATCTGTACCAAGTCCTTGTCCTTGATCTTGCTTGTATCATGTTTGATCAGGGATTGCCAGGTCCTCTGGGTTTTGGCTACGTTGTTGGGTGTGTGGGGGTTGAACAACTCTTCACAAGCTGAAGCCATTTCGAGATTCCCATCGTTACCATATCTCTGTCGCATGTATCTGGAGGTAATTTGAGCCAACTCTAACCAGTCCTTCCTCATCTGCTGCTCCACCATACTGGCACGCTTCTTTTTTACGGCCGTGTGAATGATCTTGTCAGAGGAGTACATGTCCCAGAACCGTACGTAATCTTTCACCTTCTGAAGCGGGCAATATAGTAGCTCTGCCACGGCAAACGCGTTGGGGATCTTACATTCCATATATATAATGGCCAGTTCTACCACTTCCACCATGATAGGGTCACTGATCATACTCTCCACGTGCTTTGGTATGTAATTGCACCAGCTGGTTGGATTCACACGCTTGATGAACGCTGCCAATGCGGGATTGTGTATCTCCTGATACATTTCGGGCCCGGTGATAAACGTGTCTCTCCCAAGCTCCTTTAGCGTGTCATTCCAACAGCTCACCAGCTCACCATTGCCCTTGGCGCATGATTGCTTCACGGCCCTGCAAAACCTCACAGTAGTAGACACGTACAATTCAGGAGCCAGATCCTGGCCCTTTCTCAGTACGACAACAGGTACCAGGTTCACCCGCTTGCCATCCAGGAACTTGCTGCTCCTTCTGAAGTAGACAGTACGAGTGTCATGGTTCTCATAATGGAAGTGCTTTAGGTCACATATCACTTCATTTTCCGTGAAACAATCAACCCTTGTCTCCCTCTTTTTCTTCAGCATCTCAGCCGAAGCAGTGCCTACTACGCAGCACATGGGGGCTATCTCTTCCATGTGAGAGACTAGAACCTGGGTGGACGTTGTGTTGTCCTCCGTGAGTAACAACTGGACAGGCTGAATCTGTTGAAAGGAAGGGGTGAGTGCTGTGGAGTGAGTGGGCACCTCCAGGGTCAAGTCCCAAAAATCGAACATGCTACCAGTGACAGTTTTCAGCAACTCCAGGCTCCCGAGTCCCGGGACAAACAGTACCTCTTGGACGAAGTATGACTTGCCATTGCCTTTCCCATTTGTCGGGATGCCAACGGTGTAGGTTCCAATCATGGACCTGTTCCTGTCGCAGTAGACAAAGTTGTGTTTGTCAGAGTACTGTGTGACCACTGGAATCACCTTCTTACCCTTGGGACTTATCAGTTCTTTAGTCGGTATATAGAAGTTTGTGTAGTTACCGTATGCCAGTAGCACGTGCTTGAGACCAGCCTTGTCTAGACCTGACATTGAGTCAACGCCTGTACCACTTTCAATGTCCACTAGGTCCATCAGCGCAAGCAATAGCAAGTGCGACGGTTGTTGTTGTATAGTGTTAGAGTCCTTGATTACCATATCCCTGATAATCTTATAGATTGTTTTTGGTTTGTACCTTTTCTCTCTCTCCGAAAGTGCCTGTTGCTTACACATCATCAGGTCGACCACTTTATCAAACAGTCCTTGTGTACTTTTACAAGTGAACACATCTTTGTAATCCAATTTGTAATACCAAGGAGGGTGGTCTGCCACAATATATTGTGTGGTTACACCGGCCATGGTCGGTATGTTCAGTATCTATCGATGTCTATCACTTCTTATAGACAGTTCTTGAGTTTCATATGAACCAGCCTTTAAACAACTGGTGGCCCACTGTAGTCAATTGGGTAGAATGGGAGCCTGTTAGACCTCTCTCAAAGTCTCCAGAGTTGTGAAGTGGATATGCCTTGCGTAAGGGCTTTTACATGGCAGTTTGTAGTGACATCACCTACCATTGGCTGGATAAAAATTACCCTCAACCACAGTAACTCAACACTGGTTGGTTATTGGACCATGACTGATACACACCACAAAGACTCTTTTATATGAGCATGACTGGATTCCCCAGCTGTAGCTGAGCTATCTAAGCATGACTCATGTTTCCAAACCAAGTTCAAATATCAAACAGAGACCAATCCTATCTATCCAAACATGGCTCATGTTTCCAACGGGGCCATGTCTCATGTTTCCAAACAGAGTTCAAATATCCAACATAGACCAATCCTATCTATCCAAACATGGCTCATGTGTCCAATGTCACTGTTTAGGGCTATTCTTCCCTCCCACCCTTTTCCTAGCTTTCTCTCTCTCTCACTCTCCCTATTTCTGCCTCTGCTCAATTTAGGGCTATTCTTCCCTCCCACCCTTTTTCTAGCTTTCTCTCTCTCTCACTCTCCCTATTTCTGCCTCTGGCTCTACTCATGTTTCCAAACCGAGTTCAAATGTCCAACAGAGCCCAATCCTATCAATCCGGCCATGGCTAATGTTTCCAAACCCAGTGCAATTGTCCAACTGAGACCAATTCTATCTATCCAACCGTGGCTCGTGTTTCCAACGGGGCCATGGTTAATGTTTCCAAACCCAGTTCAAATGTCCAACTGAGACCAATTCTATCTATCCAACCGTGGCTCGTGTTTCCAACGGGGCCATGGTTAATGTTTCCGAACCGAGTTCAAATATCCAACAGAGACCAATCCTTTCTATCCAAACATGGCTCGTGTCCAATGTCACTGTTTAGGGCTATTCTTCCCTCCCACCCTTTTCCTAGCTTTCTCTCTCTCTCTCTCTCTCTCTCTCCCTATTTCTGCCTCTGGCTCAATTTAGGGCTATTCTTCCCTCCCACCCTTTTTCTAGCTTTCTCTCTCTCTCTCACTCTCCCTATTTCTGCCTCTGGGTCTACTCATGTTTCCAAACCGAGTTCAAATGTCCAACAGAGCCCAATCCTATCAATCCGGCCATGGCTAATGTTTCCAAACCGAGTTCACATGTCCAACTGAGACCAATTCTATCTATCCAACCGTGGCTCGTGTTTCCAACGGGGCCATGGCTAATGTTTCCAAACCCAGTTCAAATGTCCAACTGAGACCAATTCTATCTATCCAACCATGTCTCATATTTCCAACTGGGCAATATCTCATGTTTCCCACCCGAGTTCAAATGTCCAACCGAGAGAAATTCTATCTATCCAACCGAGACCAATTCTATCTATCCAACCATGTCTCATATTTCCAACTGGGCAATATCTCATGTTTCCCACCCGAGTTCAAATGTCCAACCGAGAGAAATTCTATCTATCCAACCGTGTCTCATATTTCCAACGGGGCCATGGCTCAAGTTTCCCACCCGAGTTCAAATGTCCAACCGAGAGAAATTCTATCTATCCAAACCTGTCTCATATTTCCAACGGTGCCATGGCTCATGTTTCCCACCCGAGTTCAAATGTCCAACCGAGACTAACCATAACGAGGAGCAGATGGGGCCGAATTTGCCTGTTTTGGAGGGCTGTGGGGATCCTGTGTCAACGGGGCTCTTCTTCCCTCCCACCCTTTTCCTAGCTTTCTCTCTCTCTCTCAATCTCCATATTTCTGTCTCTGGCTCAAAAAGTTGCCTGTTTTGGAGGGCTGTGTGGCTCCAGTGTCAACGGGGCTCTTCTTCCCTCCCACCCTTTTTCTAGCTTTCCCTCTCTCTCACTCTCCATATTTCTGTCTCTGGCTCAAAACGTTGCCTGTTTTGCAGGGCCTCGGGGCTCCTGTGTCCACTTGGCACTTGGAAAAAGTTGAAGGCTCGTCTGTAAAATCTAGACCAGTTCCATATGTCCAACCGTCGCGAGTAGCAGATGAGGTCCGATTTTGCCTGTTTTGGAGGGCCTGGGGGCTCCTGTGTCCACCTGGCACTTGGAAAAAGTTGAAGGCTCGTCTGTAAAATCGAGACCGTTTCCATATGTCCAACCGTCGCGAGTAGCAGATGAGCTCCGAATTTGCCTGTTTTGGAGGGCCTCGGGGCTCCTGTGTCCACCTGGCACTTGGAAAAAGTTGAAGGCTCGTCTGTAAAATCGAGACCGTTTCCATATGTCCAACCGTCGCGAGTAGCAGATGAGCTCCGAAATTGCCTGTTTTGGAGGGCTGTGGAGCTCCTGTGTCAATGGGGCTCTTCTTCCCTCCCACCCTTTTCCTAGCTTTCTCTCTCTCTCACTCTCCATATTTCTGTCCCTGGCTCAAAAAGTTGCCTGTTTTGGAGGGCTGTGGAGCTCCTGTGTCAATGGGGCTCTTCTTCCCTCCCACCCTTTTCCTAGCTTTCCCTCTCTCTCACTCTCCATATTTCTGTCTCTGGCTCAAAACGTTGCCTGTTTTGCAGGGCCTCGGGGCTCCTGTGTCCACCTGGCACTTGGAAAAAGTTGAGGGCTTGGGTTTGAAATCGAGACCATTTCCATATGTCCAACCGTCGCGAGTAGCAGATGAGCTCCGAAATTGCCTGTTTTGGAGGGCTGTGGAGCTCCTGTGTCAACGGGGCTCTTCTTCCCTCCCACCCTTTTTCTAGCTTTCCCTCTCTCTCACTCTCCATATTTCTGTCTCTGGCTCAAAACGTTGCCTGTTTTGCAGGGCCTCGGGGCTCCTGTGTCCACCTGGCACTTGGAAAAAGTTGAGGGCTTGGGTTTGAAATCGAGACCATTTCCATATGTCCAACCGTCGCGAGTAGCAGATGAGCTCCGAATTTGCCTGTTTTGGAGGGCCTCGGGGCTCCTGTGTCCACCTGGCATTTGCAAAAAGTTGAGTGCTCGGGTTTGAAATCGAGACCTTTTCCATCTGTCCAACCGTCACGAGTAGCCGATGGGGTCCGAAATTGCCTGTTTTGGAGGGCCTCGGGGCTCCTGTGTCCACCTGGCACTTGGAAAAAGTTGAAGGCTCGTCTGTAAAATCGAGACCGTTTCCATATGTCCAACCGTCGCGAGTAGCAGATGAGGTCCGAATTTGCCTGTTTTGGAGGGCCTCGGGGCTCCTGTGTCCACCTGGCACTTGGAAAAAGTTGAAGGCTCGTCTGTAAAATCGAGACCATTTCCATATGTCCAACCGTCGCGAGTAGCAGATGAGGTCCGATTTGCCTGTTTTGGAGGGCTGTGGAGCTCCTGTGTCAACGGGGCTCTTCTTCCCTCCCACCCTTTTCCTAGCTTTCTCTCTCTCTCACTCTCCATATTTCTGTCCCTGGCTCAAAAAGTTGCCTGTTTTGGAGGGCTGTGTGGCTCCACTGTCAACGGGGCTCTTCTTCCCTCCCACCCTTTTTCTAGCTTTCCCTCTCTGTCACTCTCCATATTTCTGTCTCTGGCTCAAAACGTTGCCTGTTTTGCAGTGCCTCGGGCTCCTGTGTCTACTTGGAAATTTAAAAAAGTTGACGTCTCCTCTGTAAAATCGAGACCAGTTCCATATGTCCAACCGTCACGAGTAGCAGATGAGCTCCGAAATTGCCTGTTTTGGAGGGCTGTGGAGCTCCTGTGTCTACTTGGAAATTTAAAAAAGTTGACGTCTCCTCTGTAAAATCGAGACCAGTTCCATATGTCCAACCGTCACGAGTAGCCGATTGGGTCCGAAGTTGCCTGTTTTGGAGGGCCTCGGGGCTCCTGTGTCCACCTGGCACTTGGAAAAAGTTGAGGGCTTGGGTTTGAAATCGAGACCATTTCCATATGTCCAACCGTCACGAGTAGCCGATGGGGTCCGAAATTGCCTGTTTTGGAGGGCCTCGGGGCTCCTGTGTCTACTTGGAAATTTAAAAAAGTTGACGTCTCCTCTGTAAAATCGAGACCATTTCCATATGTCCAACCGTCACGAGTAGCCGATTGGGTCCGAAGTTGCCTGTTTTGGAGGGCCTCGGGGCTCCTGTGTCTACTTGGAAATTTAAAAAAGTTGACGTCTCCTCTGTAAAATCGAGACCATTTCCATATGTCCAACCGTCGCGAGTAGCAGATGAGCTCCGAAATTGCCTGTTTTGGAGGGCTGTGGAGCTCCTGTGTCAACGGGGCTCTTCTTCCCTCCCACCCTTTTCCTAGCTTTCTCTCTCTCTCACTCTCCATATTTCTGTCTCTGGCTCAAAACGTTGCCTGTTTTGCAGGGCCTCGGGGCTCCTGTGTCCACCTGGCACTTGGAAAAAGTTGAGGGCTTGGGTTTGAAATCGAGACCATTTCCATATGTCCAACCGTCGCGAGTAGCAGATGAGCTCCGAATTTGCCTGTTTTGGAGGGCCTCGGGGCTCCTGTGTCCACCTGGCATTTGCAAAAAGTTGAGTGCTCGGGTTTGAAATCGAGACCTTTTCCATCTGTCCAACCGTCACGAGTAGCCGATGGGGTCCGAAATTGCCTGTTTTGGAGGGCCTCGGGGGTCCTGTGTCCACCTGGCACTTGGAAAAAGTTGAAGGCTCGTCTGTAAAATCGAGACCGTTTCCATATGTCCAACCGTCGCGAGTAGCAGATGAGGTCCGAATTTGCCTGTTTTGGAGGGCCTCGGGGCTCCTGTGTCCACCTGGCACTTGGAAAAAGTTGAAGGCTCGTCTGTAAAATCGACACCATTTCCATATGTCCAACCGTCGCGAGTAGCAGATGAGGTCCGATTTGCCTGTTTTGGAGGGCTGTGGAGCTCCTGTGTCAACGGGGCTCTTCTTCCCTCCCACCCTTTTCCTAGCTTTCTCTCTCTCTCACTCTCCATATTTCTGTCCCTGGCTCAAAAAGTTGCCTGTTTTGGAGGGCTGTGTGGCTCCACTGTCAACGGGGCTCTTCTTCCCTCCCACCCTTTTTCTAGCTTTCCCTCTCTGTCACTCTCCATATTTCTGTCTCTGGCTCAAAACGTTGCCTGTTTTGCAGGGCCTCGGGCTCCTGTGTCTACTTGGAAATTTAAAAAAGTTGACGTCTCCTCTGTAAAATCGAGACCAGTTCCATATGTCCAACCGTCACGAGTAGCCGATTGGGTCCGAAGTTGCCTGTTTTGGAGGGCCTCGGGGCTCCTGTGTCCACCTGGCACTTGCAAAAAGTTGAGTGCTCGGGTTTGAAATCGAGACCTTTTCCATCTGTCCAACCGTCACGAGTAGCCGATGGGGTCCGAATTTGCCTGTTTTGGAGGGCCTCGGGGCTCCTGTGTCCACCTGGCACTTGGAAAAAGTTGAAGACACGTCTGTAAAATCGAGACCATTTCCATATGTCCAACCGTCGCGAGAAGCAGATGAGCTCCGAAATTGCCTGTTTTGGAGGGCTGTGGAGCTCCTGTGTCAACGGGGCTCTTCTTCCCTCCCACCCTTTTCCTAGCTTTCTCTCTCTCTCACTCTCCATATTTCTGTCCCTGGCTCAAAAAGTTGCCTGTTTTGGAGGGATGTGTGGCTCCACTGTCAACGGGGCTCTTCTTCCCTCCCACCCTTTTTCTAGCTTTCCCTCTCTCTCACTCTCCATATTTCTGTCTCTGGCTCAAAACGCTGCCTGTTTTGCAGGGCCTCGGGCTCCTGTGTCTACTTGGAAATTTAAAAAAGTTGACGTCTCCTCTGTAAAATCGAGACCAGTTCCATATGTCCAACCGTCACGAGTAGCCGATTGGGTCCGAAGTTGCCTGTTTTGGAGGGCCTCGGGGCTCCTGTGTCCACCTGGCACTTGGAAAAGTTGAGGGCTTGGGTTTGAAATCGAGACCATTTCCATATGTCCAACCGTCGCGAGTAGCAGATGAGCTCCGAATTTGCCTGTTTTGGAGGGCCTCGGGGCTCCTGTGTCTACTTGGAAATTTAAAAAAGTTGACGTCTCCTCTGTAAAATCGAGACCAGTTCCATATGTCCAACCGTCATGAGTAGCCGATTGGGTCCGAAGTTGCCTGTTTTGGAGGGCCTCGGGGCTCCTGTGTCCACCTGGCACTTGGAAAAAGTTGAAGGCTCGTCTGTAAAATCGAGACCATTTCCATATGTCCAACCGTCACGAGGAGTCGATTGGGTCTGAAGTTGCCTGTTTTGGAGGGCCTCGGGGCTCCTGTGTCCACCTGGCACTTGGAAAAAGTTGAAGGCTCGTCTGTAAAATCGAGACCATTTCCATATGTCCAACCGTCGCGAGTAGCAGATGAGCTCCGAATTTGCCTGTTTTGGAGGGCCTCGGGGCTCCTGTGTCCACCTGGCACTTGGAAAAAGTTGAAGGCTCGTCTGTAAAATCGAGACCATTTCCATATGTCCAACCGTCGCGAGTAGCAGATGAGCTCCGAATTTGCCTGTTTTGGAGGGCCTCGGGGCTCCTGTGTCCACCTGGCACTTGCAAAAAGTTGACGGCTCCTCTGTAAAATCGAGACCATTTCCATATGTCCAACCGTCACGAGGAGTCGATTGGGTCCGAAGTTGCCTGTTTTGGAGGGCCTCGGGGCTCCTGTGTCCACCTGGCACTTGGAAAAAGTTGACGTCTCCTCTGTAAAATCGAGACCAGTTCCATATGTCCAACCGTCACGAGTAGCCGATTGGGTCCGAAGTTGCCTGTTTTGGAGGGCCTCGGGGCTCCTGTGTCCACCTGGCACTTGGAAAAAGTTGAGGGCTTGGGTTTGAAATCGAGACCATTTCCATATGTCCAACCGTCGCGAGTAGCAGATGAGGTCCGAATTTGCCTGTTTTGGAGGGCCTCGGGGCTCCTGTGTCCACCTGGCACTTGGAAAAAGTTGAAGGCTCGTCTGTAAAATCGACACCATTTCCATATGTCCAACCGTCGCGAGTAGCAGATGAGGTCCGATTTGCCTGTTTTGGAGGGCTGTGGAGCTCCTGTGTCAACGGGGCTCTTCTTCCCTCCCACCCTTTTCCTAGCTTTCTCTCTCTCTCACTCTCCATATTTCTGTCCCTGGCTCAAAAAGTTGCCTGTTTTGGAGGGCTGTGTGGCTCCACTGTCAACGGGGCTCTTCTTCCCTCCCACCCTTTTTCTAGCTTTCCCTCTCTGTCACTCTCCATATTTCTGTCTCTGGCTCAAAACGTTGCCTGTTTTGCAGGGCCTCGGGCTCCTGTGTCTACTTGGAAATTTAAAAAAGTTGACGTCTCCTCTGTAAAATCGAGACCAGTTCCATATGTCCAACCGTCACGAGTAGCCGATTGGGTCCGAAGTTGCCTGTTTTGGAGGGCCTCGGGGCTCCTGTGTCCACCTGGCACTTGCAAAAAGTTGAGTGCTCGGGTTTGAAATCGAGACCTTTTCCATCTGTCCAACCGTCACGAGTAGCCGATGGGGTCCGAATTTGCCTGTTTTGGAGGGCCTCGGGGCTCCTGTGTCCACCTGGCACTTGGAAAAAGTTGAAGACACGTCTGTAAAATCGAGACCATTTCCATATGTCCAACCGTCGCGAGAAGCAGATGAGCTCCGAAATTGCCTGTTTTGGAGGGCTGTGGAGCTCCTGTGTCAACGGGGCTCTTCTTCCCTCCCACCCTTTTCCTAGCTTTCTCTCTCTCTCACTCTCCATATTTCTGTCCCTGGCTCAAAAAGTTGCCTGTTTTGGAGGGATGTGTGGCTCCACTGTCAACGGGGCTCTTCTTCCCTCCCACCCTTTTTCTAGCTTTCCCTCTCTCTCACTCTCCATATTTCTGTCTCTGGCTCAAAACGCTGCCTGTTTTGCAGGGCCTCGGGCTCCTGTGTCTACTTGGAAATTTAAAAAAGTTGACGTCTCCTCTGTAAAATCGAGACCAGTTCCATATGTCCAACCGTCACGAGTAGCCGATTGGGTCCGAAGTTGCCTGTTTTGGAGGGCCTCGGGGCTCCTGTGTCCACCTGGCACTTGGAAAAGTTGAGGGCTTGGGTTTGAAATCGAGACCATTTCCATATGTCCAACCGTCGCGAGTAGCAGATGAGCTCCGAATTTGCCTGTTTTGGAGGGCCTCGGGGCTCCTGTGTCTACTTGGAAATTTAAAAAAGTTGACGTCTCCTCTGTAAAATCGAGACCAGTTCCATATGTCCAACCGTCATGAGTAGCCGATTGGGTCCGAAGTTGCCTGTTTTGGAGGGCCTCGGGGCTCCTGTGTCCACCTGGCACTTGGAAAAAGTTGAAGGCTCGTCTGTAAAATCGAGACCATTTCCATATGTCCAACCGTCACGAGGAGTCGATTGGGTCTGAAGTTGCCTGTTTTGGAGGGCCTCGGGGCTCCTGTGTCCACCTGGCACTTGGAAAAAGTTGAAGGCTCGTCTGTAAAATCGAGACCATTTCCATATGTCCAACCGTCGCGAGTAGCAGATGAGCTCCGAATTTGCCTGTTTTGGAGGGCCTCGGGGCTCCTGTGTCCACCTGGCACTTGGAAAAAGTTGAAGGCTCGTCTGTAAAATCGAGACCATTTCCATATGTCCAACCGTCGCGAGTAGCAGATGAGCTCCGAATTTGCCTGTTTTGGAGGGCCTCGGGGCTCCTGTGTCCACCTGGCACTTGCAAAAAGTTGACGGCTCCTCTGTAAAATCGAGACCATTTCCATATGTCCAACCGTCACGAGGAGTCGATTGGGTCCGAAGTTGCCTGTTTTGGAGGGCCTCGGGGCTCCTGTGTCCACCTGGCACTTGGAAAAAGTTGACGTCTCCTCTGTAAAATCGAGACCAGTTCCATATGTCCAACCGTCACGAGTAGCCGATTGGGTCCGAAGTTGCCTGTTTTGGAGGGCCTCGGGGCTCCTGTGTCCACCTGGCACTTGGAAAAAGTTGAGGGCTTGGGTTTGAAATCGAGACCATTTCCATATGTCCAACCGTCGCGAGTAGCAGATGAGGTCCGAATTTGCCTGTTTTGGATGGCCTCGGGGCTCCTGTGTCTACTTGGAAATTTAAAAAAGTTGACGTCTCCTCTGAAAAATCGAGACCATTTCCATATGTCCAACCGTCACGAGTAGCCGATTGGGTCCGAAGTTGCCTGTTTTGGAGGGCCTCGGGGCTCCTGTGTCCACCTGGCACTTGGAAAAAGTTGAAGGCTCGTCTGTAAAATCGAGACCGTTTCCATATGTCCAACCGTCGCGAGTAGCAGATGAGCTCCGAAATTGCCTGTTTTGGAGGGCTGTGGAGCTCCTGTGTCAATGGGGCTCTTCTTCCCTCCCACCCTTTTCCTAGCTTTCTCTCTCTCTCACTCTCCATATTTCTGTCCCTGGCTCAAAAAGTTGCCTGTTTTGGAGGGCTGTGGAGCTCCTGTGTCAATGGGGCTCTTCTTCCCTCCCACCCTTTTCCTAGCTTTCCCTCTCTCTCACTCTCCATATTTCTGTCTCTGGCTCAAAACGTTGCCTGTTTTGCAGGGCCTCGGGGCTCCTGTGTCCACCTGGCACTTGGAAAAAGTTGAGGGCTTGGGTTTGAAATCGAGACCATTTCCATATGTCCAACCGTCGCGAGTAGCAGATGAGCTCCGAAATTGCCTGTTTTGGAGGGCTGTGGAGCTCCTGTGTCAACGGGGCTCTTCTTCCCTCCCACCCTTTTTCTAGCTTTCCCTCTCTCTCACTCTCCATATTTCTGTCTCTGGCTCAAAACGTTGCCTGTTTTGCAGGGCCTCGGGGCTCCTGTGTCCACCTGGCACTTGGAAAAAGTTGAGGGCTTGGGTTTGAAATCGAGACCATTTCCATATGTCCAACCGTCGCGAGTAGCAGATGAGCTCCGAATTTGCCTGTTTTGGAGGGCCTCGGGGCTCCTGTGTCCACCTGGCATTTGCAAAAAGTTGAGTGCTCGGGTTTGAAATCGAGACCTTTTCCATCTGTCCAACCGTCACGAGTAGCCGATGGGGTCCGAAATTGCCTGTTTTGGAGGGCCTCGGAGCTCCTGTGTCCACCTGGCACTTGGAAAAAGTTGAAGGCTCGTCTGTAAAATCGAGACCGTTTCCATATGTCCAACCGTCGCGAGTAGCAGATGAGGTCCGAATTTGCCTGTTTTGGAGGGCCTCGGGGCTCCTGTGTCCACCTGGCACTTGGAAAAAGTTGAAGGCTCGTCTGTAAAATCGAGACCATTTCCATATGTCCAACCGTCGCGAGTAGCAGATGAGGTCCGATTTGCCTGTTTTGGAGGGCTGTGGAGCTCCTGTGTCAACGGGGCTCTTCTTCCCTCCCACCCTTTTCCTAGCTTTCTCTCTCTCTCACTCTCCATATTTCTGTCCCTGGCTCAAAAAGTTGCCTGTTTTGGAGGGCTGTGTGGCTCCACTGTCAACGGGGCTCTTCTTCCCTCCCACCCTTTTTCTAGCTTTCCCTCTCTGTCACTCTCCATATTTCTGTCTCTGGCTCAAAACGTTGCCTGTTTTGCAGTGCCTCGGGCTCCTGTGTCTACTTGGAAATTTAAAAAAGTTGACGTCTCCTCTGTAAAATCGAGACCAGTTCCATATGTCCAACCGTCACGAGTAGCAGATGAGCTCCGAAATTGCCTGTTTTGGAGGGCTGTGGAGCTCCTGTGTCTACTTGGAAATTTAAAAAAGTTGACGTCTCCTCTGTAAAATCGAGACCAGTTCCATATGTCCAACCGTCACGAGTAGCCGATTGGGTCCGAAGTTGCCTGTTTTGGAGGGCCTCGGGGCTCCTGTGTCCACCTGGCACTTGGAAAAAGTTGAGGGCTTGGGTTTGAAATCGAGACCATTTCCATATGTCCAACCGTCACGAGTAGCCGATGGGGTCCGAAATTGCCTGTTTTGGAGGGCCTCGGGGCTCCTGTGTCTACTTGGAAATTTAAAAAAGTTGACGTCTCCTCTGTAAAATCGAGACCATTTCCATATGTCCAACCGTCACGAGTAGCCGATTGGGTCCGAAGTTGCCTGTTTTGGAGGGCCTCGGGGCTCCTGTGTCTACTTGGAAATTTAAAAAAGTTGACGTCTCCTCTGTAAAATCGAGACCATTTCCATATGTCCAACCGTCGCGAGTAGCAGATGAGCTCCGAAATTGCCTGTTTTGGAGGGCTGTGGAGCTCCTGTGTCAACGGGGCTCTTCTTCCCTCCCACCCTTTTCCTAGCTTTCTCTCTCTCTCACTCTCCATATTTCTGTCTCTGGCTCAAAACGTTGCCTGTTTTGCAGGGCCTCGGGGCTCCTGTGTCCACCTGGCACTTGGAAAAAGTTGAGGGCTTGGGTTTGAAATCGAGACCATTTCCATATGTCCAACCGTCGCGAGTAGCAGATGAGCTCCGAATTTGCCTGTTTTGGAGGGCCTCGGGGCTCCTGTGTCCACCTGGCATTTGCAAAAAGTTGAGTGCTCGGGTTTGAAATCGAGACCTTTTCCATCTGTCCAACCGTCACGAGTTGCCGATGGGGTCCGAAATTGCCTGTTTTGGAGGGCCTCGGGGGTCCTGTGTCCACCTGGCACTTGGAAAAAGTTGAAGGCTCGTCTGTAAAATCGAGACCGTTTCCATATGTCCAACCGTCGCGAGTAGCAGATGAGGTCCGAATTTGCCTGTTTTGGAGGGCCTCGGGGCTCCTGTGTCCACCTGGCACTTGGAAAAAGTTGAAGGCTCGTCTGTAAAATCGACACCATTTCCATATGTCCAACCGTCGCGAGTAGCAGATGAGGTCCGATTTGCCTGTTTTGGAGGGCTGTGGAGCTCCTGTGTCAACGGGGCTCTTCTTCCCTCCCACCCTTTTCCTAGCTTTCTCTCTCTCTCACTCTCCATATTTCTGTCCCTGGCTCAAAAAGTTGCCTGTTTTGGAGGGCTGTGTGGCTCCACTGTCAACGGGGCTCTTCTTCCCTCCCACCCTTTTTCTAGCTTTCCCTCTCTGTCACTCTCCATATTTCTGTCTCTGGCTCAAAACGTTGCCTGTTTTGCAGGGCCTCGGGCTCCTGTGTCTACTTGGAAATTTAAAAAAGTTGACGTCTCCTCTGTAAAATCGAGACCAGTTCCATATGTCCAACCGTCACGAGTAGCCGATTGGGTCCGAAGTTGCCTGTTTTGGAGGGCCTCGGGGCTCCTGTGTCCACCTGGCACTTGCAAAAAGTTGAGTGCTCGGGTTTGAAATCGAGACCTTTTCCATCTGTCCAACCGTCACGAGTAGCCGATGGGGTCCGAATTTGCCTGTTTTGGAGGGCCTCGGGGCTCCTGTGTCCACCTGGCACTTGGAAAAAGTTGAAGACACGTCTGTAAAATCGAGACCATTTCCATATGTCCAACCGTCGCGAGAAGCAGATGAGCTCCGAAATTGCCTGTTTTGGAGGGCTGTGGAGCTCCTGTGTCAACGGGGCTCTTCTTCCCTCCCACCCTTTTCCTAGCTTTCTCTCTCTCTCACTCTCCATATTTCTGTCCCTGGCTCAAAAAGTTGCCTGTTTTGGAGGGATGTGTGGCTCCACTGTCAACGGGGCTCTTCTTCCCTCCCACCCTTTTTCTAGCTTTCCCTCTCTCTCACTCTCCATATTTCTGTCTCTGGCTCAAAACGCTGCCTGTTTTGCAGGGCCTCGGGCTCCTGTGTCTACTTGGAAATTTAAAAAAGTTGACGTCTCCTCTGTAAAATCGAGACCAGTTCCATATGTCCAACCGTCACGAGTAGCCGATTGGGTCCGAAGTTGCCTGTTTTGGAGGGCCTCGGGGCTCTTGTGTCCACCTGGCACTTGGAAAAGTTGAGGGCTTGGGTTTGAAATCGAGACCATTTCCATATGTCCAACCGTCGCGAGTAGCAGATGAGCTCCGAATTTGCCTGTTTTGGAGGGCCTCGGGGCTCCTGTGTCTACTTGGAAATTTAAAAAAGTTGACGTCTCCTCTGTAAAATCGAGACCAGTTCCATATGTCCAACCGTCATGAGTAGCCGATTGGGTCCGAAGTTGCCTGTTTTGGAGGGCCTCGGGGCTCCTGTGTCCACCTGGCACTTGGAAAAAGTTGAAGGCTCGTCTGTAAAATCGAGACCATTTCCATATGTCCAACCGTCACGAGGAGTCGATTGGGTCTGAAGTTGCCTGTTTTGGAGGGCCTCGGGGCTCCTGTGTCCACCTGGCACTTGGAAAAAGTTGAAGGCTCGTCTGTAAAATCGAGACCATTTCCATATGTCCAACCGTCGCGAGTAGCAGATGAGCTCCGAATTTGCCTGTTTTGGAGGGCCTCGGGGCTCCTGTGTCCACCTGGCACTTGGAAAAAGTTGAAGGCTCGTCTGTAAAATCGAGACCATTTCCATATGTCCAACCGTCGCGAGTAGCAGATGAGCTCCGAATTTGCCTGTTTTGGAGGGCCTCGGGGCTCCTGTGTCCACCTGGCACTTGCAAAAAGTTGACGGCTCCTCTGTAAAATCGAGACCATTTCCATATGTCCAACCGTCACGAGGAGTCGATTGGGTCCGAAGTTGCCTGTTTTGGAGGGCCTCGGGGCTCCTGTGTCCACCTGGCACTTGGAAAAAGTTGACGTCTCCTCTGTAAAATCGAGACCAGTTCCATATGTCCAACCGTCACGAGTAGCCGATTGGGTCCGAAGTTGCCTGTTTTGGAGGGCCTCGGGGCTCCTGTGTCCACCTGGCACTTGGAAAAAGTTGAGGGCTTGGGTTTGAAATCGAGACCATTTCCATATGTCCAACCGTCGCGAGTAGCAGATGAGGTCCGAATTTGCCTGTTTTGGAGGGCCTCGGGGCTCCTGTGTCTACTTGGAAATTTAAAAAAGTTGACGTCTCCTCTGAAAAATCGAGACCATTTCCATATGTCCAACCGTCACGAGTAGCCGATTGGGTCCGAAGTTGCCTGTTTTGGAGGGCCTCGGGGCTCCTGTGTCCACCTGGCACTTGGAAAAAGTTGAAGGCTCGGGTTTGAAATCGAGACCATTTCCATATGTCCAACCGTCGCGAGTAGCAGATGAGGTCCGAATTTGCCTGTTTTGGAGGGCCTCGGGGCTCCTGTGTCCACCTGGCATTTGCAAAAAGTTGAGTGCTCGGGTTTGAAATCGAGACCATTTCCATCTGTCCAACCGTCACGAGTAGCCGATGGGGTCCGAAATTGCCTGTTTTGGAGGGCCTCGGGGCTCCTGTGTCTACTTGGAAATTTAAAAAAGTTGACGTCTCCTCTGAAAAATCGAGACCATTTCCATATGTCCAACCGTCACGAGTAGCCGATGGGGTCCGAAATTGCCTGTTTTGGAGGGCCTCGGGGCTCCTGTGTCCACCTGGCATTTGCAAAAAGTTGAGGGCTCGGGTTTGAAATCGAGACCATTTCCATCTGTCCAACCGTCACGAGTAGCCGATGGGGTCCGAAATTGCCTGTTTTGGAGGGCCTCGGGGCTCCTGTGTCTACTTGGAAATTTAAAAAAGTTGACGTCTCCTCTGAAAAATCGAGACCATTTCCATATGTCCAACCGTCACGAGTAGCCGATTGGGTCCGAAGTTGCCTGTTTTGGAGGGCCTCGGAGCTCCTGTGTCCACCTGGCACTTGGAAAAAGTTGACGTCTCCTCTGTAAAATCGAGACCAGTTCCATATGTCCAACCGTCACGAGTAGCCGATTGGGTCCGAAGTTGCCTGTTTTGGAGGGCCTCGGGGCTCCTGTGTCCACCTGGCACTTGGAAAAAGTTGAGGGCTCGGGTTTGAAATCGAGACCATTTCCATATGTCCAACCGTCGCGAGTAGCAGATGAGCTCCGAATTTGCCTGTTTTGGAGGGCCTCGGGGCTCCTGTGTCTACTTGGAAATTTAAAAAAGTTGACGTCTCCTCTGAAAAATCGAGACCATTTCCATATGTCCAACCGTCACGAGTAGCCGATTGGGTCCGAAGTTGCCTGTTTTGGAGGGCCTCGGGGCTCCTGTGTCCACCTGGCACTTGGAAAAAGTTGAAGGCTCGGGTTTGAAATCGAGACCATTTCCATATGTCCAACCGTCGCGAGTAGCAGATGAGGTCCGAATTTGCCTGTTTTGGAGGGCCTCGGGGCTCCTGTGTCCACCTGGCATTTGCAAAAAGTTGAGTGCTCGGGTTTGAAATCGAGACCATTTCCATCTGTCCAACCGTCACGAGTAGCCGATGGGGTCCGAAATTGCCTGTTTTGGAGGGCCTCGGGGCTCCTGTGTCTACTTGGAAATTTAAAAAAGTTGACGTCTCCTCTGAAAAATCGAGACCATTTCCATATGTCCAACCGTCACGAGTAGCCGATTGGGTCCGAAGTTGCCTGTTTTGGAGGGCCTCGGAGCTCCTGTGTCTACTTGGAAATTTAAAAAAGTTGACGTCTCCTCTGTAAAATCGAGACCATTTCCATATGTCCAACCGTCACGAGTAGCCGATTGGGTCCGAAGTTGCCTGTTTTGGAGGGCCTCGGGGCTCCTGTGTCCACCTGGCACTTGGAAAAAGTTGACGTCTCCTCTGTAAAATCGAGACCATTTCCATATGTCCAACCGTCACGAGCAGCCGATTGGGTCCGATGTTGCCTGTTTTGGAGGGCCTCGGGGCTCCTGTGTCCACCTGGCATTTGCAAAAAGTTGAGGGCTCGGGTTTGAAATCGAGACCATTTCCATCTGTCCAACCGTCACGAGGAGCCGATTGGGCTCGACGTTGCCTGTTTTGGAGGGCCTCGGGGCTCCTGTGTCCACCTGGCACTTGCAAAAAGTTGACGGCTCCTCTGTAAAATCGAGACCATTTCCATATGTCCAACCGTCACGAGGAGTCGATTGGGTCCGAAGTTGCCTGTTTTGGAGGGCCTCGGGGCTCCTGTGTCCACCTGGCACTTGGAAAAAGTTGACGGCTCCTCTGTAAAATCGAGACCAGTTCCATATGTCCAACCGTCACGAGTAGCCGATTGGGTCCGAAGTTGCCTGTTTTGGAGGGCCTCGGGGCTCCTGTGTCCACCTGGCACTTGGAAAAAGTTGAGGGCTCGGGTTTGAAATCGAGACCATTTCCATATGTCCAACCGTCGCGAGTAGCAGATGAGCTCCGAATTTGCCTGTTTTGGAGGGCCTCGGGGCTCCTGTGTCTACTTGGAAATTTAAAAAAGTTGACGTCTCCTCTGAAAAATCGAGACCATTTCCATATGTCCAACCGTCACGAGTAGCCGATTGGGTCCGAAGTTGCCTGTTTTGGAGGGCCTCGGGGCTCCTGTGTCCACCTGGCACTTGGAAAAAGTTGAAGGCTCTGGTTTGAAATCGAGACCATTTCCATATGTCCAACCGTCGCGAGTAGCAGATGAGGTCCGAATTTGCCTGTTTTGGAGGGCCTCGGGGCTCCTGTGTCCACCTGGCATTTGCAAAAAGTTGAGTGCTCGGGTTTGAAATCGAGACCATTTCCATCTGTCCAACCGTCACGAGTAGCCGATGGGGTCCGAAATTGCCTGTTTTGGAGGGCCTCGGGGCTCCTGTGTCTACTTGGAAATTTAAAAAAGTTGACGTCTCCTCTGAAAAATCGAGACCATTTCCATATGTCCAACCGTCACGAGCAGCCGATTGGGTCCGATGTTGCATGTTTTGGAGGGCCTCGGGGCTCCTGTGTCCACCTGGCATTTGCAAAAAGTTGAGGGCTCGGGTTTGAAATCGAGACCATTTCCATCTGTCCAACCGTCACGAGGAGCCGATGGGGTCCGAAATTGCCTGTTTTGGAGGGCCTCGGGGCTCCTGTGTCCACCTGGCATTTGCAAAAAGTTGAGGGCTCGGGTTTGAAATCGAGACCATTTCCATCTGTCCAACCGTCACGAGTAGCCGATGGGGTCCGAAATTGCCTGTTTTGGAGGGCCTCGGGGCTCCTGTGTCTACTTGGAAATTTAAAAAAGTTGACGTCTCCTCTGAAAAATCGAGACCATTTCCATATGTCCAACCGTCACGAGTAGCCGATGGGGTCCGAAATTGCCTGTTTTGGAGGGCCTCGGGGCTCCTGTGTCCACCTGGCATTTGCAAAAAGTTGAGGGCTCGGGTTTGAAATCGAGACCATTTCCATCTGTCCAACCGTCACGAGTAGCCGATGGGGTCCGAAATTGCCTGTTTTGGAGGGCCTCGGGGCTCCTGTGTCTACTTGGAAATTTAAAAAAGTTGACGTCTCCTCTGAAAAATCGAGACCATTTCCATATGTCCAACCGTCACGAGTAGCCGATTGGGTCCGAAGTTGCCTGTTTTGGAGGGCCTCGGAGCTCCTGTGTCCACCTGGCACTTGGAAAAAGTTGACGTCTCCTCTGTAAAATCGAGACCAGTTCCATATGTCCAACCGTCACGAGTAGCCGATTGGGTCCGAAGTTGCCTGTTTTGGAGGGCCTCGGGGCTCCTGTGTCCACCTGGCACTTGGAAAAAGTTGAGGGCTCGGGTTTGAAATCGAGACCATTTCCATATGTCCAACCGTCGCGAGTAGCAGATGAGCTCCGAATTTGCCTGTTTTGGAGGGCCTCGGGGCTCCTGTGTCTACTTGGAAATTTAAAAAAGTTGACGTCTCCTCTGAAAAATCGAGACCATTTCCATATGTCCAACCGTCACGAGTAGCCGATTGGGTCCGAAGTTGCCTGTTTTGGAGGGCCTCGGGGCTCCTGTGTCCACCTGGCACTTGGAAAAAGTTGAAGGCTCGGGTTTGAAATCGAGACCATTTCCATATGTCCAACCGTCGCGAGTAGCAGATGAGGTCCGAATTTGCCTGTTTTGGAGGGCCTCGGGGCTCCTGTGTCCACCTGGCATTTGCAAAAAGTTGAGTGCTCGGGTTTGAAATCGAGACCATTTCCATCTGTCCAACCGTCACGAGTAGCCGATGGGGTCCGAAATTGCCTGTTTTGGAGGGCCTCGGGGCTCCTGTGTCTACTTGGAAATTTAAAAAAGTTGACGTCTCCTCTGAAAAATCGAGACCATTTCCATATGTCCAACCGTCACGAGCAGCCGATTGGGTCCGATGTTGCCTGTTTTGGAGGGCCTCGGGGCTCCTGTGTCCACCTGGCATTTGCAAAAAGTTGAGGGCTCGGGTTTGAAATCGAGACCATTTCCATCTGTCCAACCGTCACGAGTAGCCGATGGGGTCCGAAATTGCCTGTTTTGGAGGGCCTCGGGGCTCCTGTGTCTACTTGGAAATTTAAAAAAGTTGACGTCTCCTCTGAAAAATCGAGACCATTTCCATATGTCCAACCGTCACGAGTAGCCGATTGGGTCCGAAGTTGCCTGTTTTGGAGGGCCTCGGAGCTCCTGTGTCTACTTGGAAATTTAAAAAAGTTGACGTCTCCTCTGTAAAATCGAGACCATTTCCATATGTCCAACCGTCACGAGTAGCCGATTGGGTCCGAAGTTGCCTGTTTTGGAGGGCCTCGGGGCTCCTGTGTCCACCTGGCACTTGGAAAAAGTTGACGTCTCCTCTGTAAAATCGAGACCATTTCCATATGTCCAACCGTCACGAGCAGCCGATTGGGTCCGATGTTGCCTGTTTTGGAGGGCCTCGGGGCTCCTGTGTCCACCTGGCATTTGCAAAAAGTTGAGGGCTCGGGTTTGAAATCGAGACCATTTCCATCTGTCCAACCGTCACGAGGAGCCGATTGGGCTCGACGTTGCCTGTTTTGGAGGGCCTCGGGGCTCCTGTGTCCACCTGGCACTTGCAAAAAGTTGACGGCTCCTCTGTAAAATCGAGACCATTTCCATATGTCCAACCGTCACGAGTAGCCGATTGGGTCCGAAGTTGCCTGTTTTGGAGGGCCTCGGGGCTCCTGTGTCCACCTGGCACTTGCAAAAAGTTGAGTGCTCGGGTTTGAAATCGAGACCTTTTCCATCTGTCCAACCGTCACGAGTAGCCGATGGGGTCCGAATTTGCCTGTTTTGGAGGGCCTCGGGGCTCCTGTGTCCACCTGGCACTTGGAAAAAGTTGAAGACACGTCTGTAAAATCGAGACCATTTCCATATGTCCAACCGTCGCGAGAAGCAGATGAGCTCCGAAATTGCCTGTTTTGGAGGGCTGTGGAGCTCCTGTGTCAACGGGGCTCTTCTTCCCTCCCACCCTTTTCCTAGCTTTCTCTCTCTCTCACTCTCCATATTTCTGTCCCTGGCTCAAAAAGTTGCCTGTTTTGGAGGGATGTGTGGCTCCACTGTCAACGGGGCTCTTCTTCCCTCCCACCCTTTTTCTAGCTTTCCCTCTCTCTCACTCTCCATATTTCTGTCTCTGGCTCAAAACGCTGCCTGTTTTGCAGGGCCTCGGGCTCCTGTGTCTACTTGGAAATTTAAAAAAGTTGACGTCTCCTCTGTAAAATCGAGACCAGTTCCATATGTCCAACCGTCACGAGTAGCCGATTGGGTCCGAAGTTGCCTGTTTTGGAGGGCCTCGGGGCTCCTGTGTCCACCTGGCACTTGGAAAAGTTGAGGGCTTGGGTTTGAAATCGAGACCATTTCCATATGTCCAACCGTCGCGAGTAGCAGATGAGCTCCGAATTTGCCTGTTTTGGAGGGCCTCGGGGCTCCTGTGTCTACTTGGAAATTTAAAAAAGTTGACGTCTCCTCTGTAAAATCGAGACCAGTTCCATATGTCCAACCGTCATGAGTAGCCGATTGGGTCCGAAGTTGCCTGTTTTGGAGGGCCTCGGGGCTCCTGTGTCCACCTGGCACTTGGAAAAAGTTGAAGGCTCGTCTGTAAAATCGAGACCATTTCCATATGTCCAACCGTCACGAGGAGTCGATTGTGTCTGAAGTTGCCTGTTTTGGAGGGCCTCGGGGCTCCTGTGTCCACCTGGCACTTGGAAAAAGTTGAAGGCTCGTCTGTAAAATCGAGACCATTTCCATATGTCCAACCGTCGCGAGTAGCAGATGAGCTCCGAATTTGCCTGTTTTGGAGGGCCTCGGGGCTCCTGTGTCCACCTGGCACTTGGAAAAAGTTGAAGGCTCGTCTGTAAAATCGAGACCATTTCCATATGTCCAACCGTCGCGAGTAGCAGATGAGCTCCGAATTTGCCTGTTTTGGAGGGCCTCGGGGCTCCTGTGTCCACCTGGCACTTGCAAAAAGTTGACGGCTCCTCTGTAAAATCGAGACCATTTCCATATGTCCAACCGTCACGAGGAGTCGATTGGGTCCGAAGTTGCCTGTTTTGGAGGGCCTCGGGGCTCCTGTGTCCACCTGGCACTTGGAAAAAGTTGACGTCTCCTCTGTAAAATCGAGACCAGTTCCATATGTCCAACCGTCACGAGTAGCCGATTGGGTCCGAAGTTGCCTGTTTTGGAGGGCCTCGGGGCTCCTGTGTCCACCTGGCACTTGGAAAAAGTTGAGGGCTTGGGTTTGAAATCGAGACCATTTCCATATGTCCAACCGTCGCGAGTAGCAGATGAGGTCCGAATTTGCCTGTTTTGGAGGGCCTCGGGGCTCCTGTGTCTACTTGGAAATTTAAAAAAGTTGACGTCTCCTCTGAAAAATCGAGACCATTTCCATATGTCCAACCGTCACGAGTAGCCGATTGGGTCCGAAGTTGCCTGTTTTGGAGGGCCTCGGGGCTCCTGTGTCCACCTGGCACTTGGAAAAAGTTGAAGGCTCGGGTTTGAAATCGAGACCATTTCCATATGTCCAACCGTCGCGAGTAGCAGATGAGGTCCGAATTTGCCTGTTTTGGAGGGCCTCGGGGCTCCTGTGTCCACCTGGCATTTGCAAAAAGTTGAGTGCTCGGGTTTGAAATCGAGACCATTTCCATCTGTCCAACCGTCACGAGTAGCCGATGGGGTCCGAAATTGCCTGTTTTGGAGGGCCTCGGGGCTCCTGTGTCTACTTGGAAATTTAAAAAAGTTGACGTCTCCTCTGAAAAATCGAGACCATTTCCATATGTCCAACCGTCACGAGTAGCCGATGGGGTCCGAAATTGCCTGTTTTGGAGGGCCTCGGGGCTCCTGTGTCCACCTGGCATTTGCAAAAAGTTGAGGGCTCGGGTTTGAAATCGAGACCATTTCCATCTGTCCAACCGTCACGAGTAGCCGATGGGGTCCGAAATTGCCTGTTTTGGAGGGCCTCGGGGCTCCTGTGTCTACTTGGAAATTTAAAAAAGTTGACGTCTCCTCTGAAAAATCGAGACCATTTCCATATGTCCAACCGTCACGAGTAGCCGATTGGGTCCGAAGTTGCCTGTTTTGGAGGGCCTCGGAGCTCCTGTGTCCACCTGGCACTTGGAAAAAGTTGACGTCTCCTCTGTAAAATCGAGACCAGTTCCATATGTCCAACCGTCACGAGTAGCCGATTGGGTCCGAAGTTGCCTGTTTTGGAGGGCCTCGGGGCTCCTGTGTCCACCTGGCACTTGGAAAAAGTTGAAGGCTCGGGTTTGAAATCGAGACCATTTCCATATGTCCAACCGTCGCGAGTAGCAGATGAGGTCCGAATTTGCCTGTTTTGGAGGGCCTCGGGGCTCCTGTGTCCACCTGGCATTTGCAAAAAGTTGAGTGCTCGGGTTTGAAATCGAGACCATTTCCATCTGTCCAACCGTCACGAGTAGCCGATGGGGTCCGAAATTGCCTGTTTTGGAGGGCCTCGGGGCTCCTGTGTCTACTTGGAAATTTAAAAAAGTTGACGTCTCCTCTGAAAAATCGAGACCATTTCCATATGTCCAACCGTCACGAGTAGCCGATGGGGTCCGAAATTGCCTGTTTTGGAGGGCCTCGGGGCTCCTGTGTCCACCTGGCATTTGCAAAAAGTTGAGGGCTCGGGTTTGAAATCGAGACCATTTCCATCTGTCCAACCGTCACGAGTAGCCGATGGGGTCCGAAATTGCCTGTTTTGGAGGGCCTCGGGGCTCCTGTGTCTACTTGGAAATTTAAAAAAGTTGACGTCTCCTCTGAAAAATCGAGACCATTTCCATATGTCCAACCGTCACGAGTAGCCGATTGGGTCCGAAGTTGCCTGTTTTGGAGGGCCTCGGAGCTCCTGTGTCCACCTGGCACTTGGAAAAAGTTGACGTCTCCTCTGTAAAATCGAGACCAGTTCCATATGTCCAACCGTCACGAGTAGCCGATTGGGTCCGAAGTTGCCTGTTTTGGAGGGCCTCGGGGCTCCTGTGTCCACCTGGCACTTGGAAAAAGTTGAGGGCTCGGGTTTGAAATCGAGACCATTTCCATATGTCCAACCGTCGCGAGTAGCAGATGAGGTCCGAATTTGCCTGTTTTGGAGGGCCTCGGGGCTCCTGTGTCCACCTGGCATTTGCAAAAAGTTGAGTGCTCGGGTTTGAAATCGAGACCATTTCCATCTGTCCAACCGTCACGAGTAGCCGATGGGGTCCGAAATTGCCTGTTTTGGAGGGCCTCGGGGCTCCTGTGTCTACTTGGAAATTTAAAAAAGTTGACGTCTCCTCTGAAAAATCGAGACCATTTCCATATGTCCAACCGTCACGAGCAGCCGATTGGGTCCGATGTTGCCTGTTTTGGAGGGCCTCGGGGCTCCTGTGTCCACCTGGCATTTGCAAAAAGTTGAGGGCTCGGGTTTGAAATCGAGACCATTTCCATCTGTCCAACCGTCACGAGGAGCCGATTGGGCTCGACGTTGCCTGTTTTGGAGGGCCTCGGGGCTCCTGTGTCCACCTGGCACTTGCAAAAAGTTGACGGCTCCTCTGTAAAATCGAGACCATTTCCATCTGTCCAACCGTCACGAGGAGTCGATTGGGTCCGAAGTTGCCTGTTTTGGAGGGCCTCGGGGCTCCTGTGTCCACCTGGCACTTGGAAAAAGTTGACGGCTCCTCTGTAAAATCGAGACCAGTTCCATATGTCCAACCGTCACGAGTAGCCGATTGGGTCCGAAGTTGCCTGTTTTGGAGGGCCTCGGGGCTCCTGTGTCCACCTGGCACTTGGAAAAAGTTGAGGGCTCGGGTTTGAAATCGAGACCATTTCCATATGTCCAACCGTCGCGAGTAGCCGATTGGGTCCGAAGTTGCCTGTTTTGGAGGGCCTCGGGGCTCCTGTGTCCACCTGGCACTTGGAAAAAGTTGAAGGCTCGGGTTTGAAATCGAGACCATTTCCATATGTCCAACCGTCGCGAGTAGCAGATGAGGTCCGAATTTGCCTGTTTTGGAGGGCCTCGGGGCTCCTGTGTCCACCTGGCATTTGCAAAAAGTTGAGTGCTCGGGTTTGAAATCGAGACCATTTCCATCTGTCCAACCGTCACGAGTAGCCGATGGGGTCCGAAATTGCCTGTTTTGGAGGGCCTCGGGGCTCCTGTGTCTACTTGGAAATTTAAAAAAGTTGACGTCTCCTCTGAAAAATCGAGACCATTTCCATATGTCCAACCGTCACGAGCAGCTGATTGGGTCCGATGTTGCCTGTTTTGGAGGGCCTCGGGGCTCCTGTGTCCACCTGGCATTTGCAAAAAGTTGAGGGCTCGGGTTTGAAATCGAGACCATTTCCATCTGTCCAACCGTCACGAGGAGCCGATTGGGCTCGACGTTGCCTGTTTTGGAGGGCCTCGGGGCTCCTGTGTCCACCTGGCACTTGCAAAAAGTTGACGGCTCCTCTGTAAAATCGAGACCATTTCCATCTGTCCAACCGTCACGAGGAGTCGATTGGGTCCGAAGTTGCCTGTTTTGGAGGGCCTCGGGGCTCCTGTGTCCACCTGGCACTTGGAAAAAGTTGACGGCTCCTCTGTAAAATCGAGACCAGTTCCATATGTCCAACCGTCACGAGTAGCCGATTGGGTCCGAAGTTGCCTGTTTTGGAGGGCCTCGGGGCTCCTGTGTCCACCTGGCACTTGGAAAAAGTTGAGGGCTCGGGTTTGAAATCGAGACCATTTCCATATGTCCAACCGTCGCGAGTAGCAGATGAGCTCCGAATTTGCCTGTTTTGGAGGGCCTCGGGGCTCCTGTGTCTACTTGGAAATTTAAAAAAGTTGACGTCTCCTCTGAAAAATCGAGACCATTTCCATATGTCCAACCGTCACGAGTAGCCGATTGGGTCCGAAGTTGCCTGTTTTGGAGGGCCTCGGGGCTCCTGTGTCCACCTGGCACTTGGAAAAAGTTGAAGGCTCGGGTTTGAAATCGAGACCATTTCCATATGTCCAACCGTCGCGAGTAGCCGATGGGGTCCGAAATTGCCTGTTTTGGAGGGCCTCGGGGCTCCTGTGTCCACCTGGCACTTGGAAAAAGTTGAAGGCTCGGGTTTGAAATCGAGACCATTTCCATCTGTCCAACCGTCACGAGGAGCCGATTGGGCTCGACGTTGCCTGTTTTGGAGGGCCTCGGGAATCCTGTGTCCACCTGGCACTTGCAAAAAGTTGACGGCTCCTCTGTAAAATCGAGACCATTTCCATCTGTCCAACCGTCACGAGGAGTCGATTGGGTCCGAAGTTGCCTGTTTTGGAGGGCCTCGGGGCTCCTGTGTCCACCTGGCACTTGGAAAAAGTTGACGGCTCCTCTGTAAAATCGAGACCATTTCCATCTGTCCAACCGTCACGAGGAGTCGATTGGGTCCGAAGTTCCCTGTTTTGGAGGGCCTCGGGGCTCCTGTGTCCACTTGGCACTTGGAAAAAGTTGACTTCTCCTCTGTAAAATCGAGACCATTTCCATCTGTCCAACCGTCACGAGGAGTCGATTGGGTCCGAAGTTGCCTGTTTTGGAGGG
Source organism: Oncorhynchus clarkii lewisi (assembly GCF_045791955.1). NCBI lineage: Eukaryota > Metazoa > Chordata > Actinopteri > Salmoniformes > Salmonidae > Oncorhynchus > Oncorhynchus clarkii. Next base: position 4,973 of record NW_027259024.1, on the reverse strand, counting down.
CCTCGGGGCTCCTGTGTCCACCTGGCACTTGGAAAAAGTTGACGGCTCCTCTGTAAAATCGAGACCATTTCCATCTGTCCAACCGTCACGAGGAGTCGATTGGGTCCGAAGTTCCCTGTTTTGGAGGGCCTCGGGGCTCCTGTGTCCACTTGGCACTTGGAAAAAGTTGACTTCTCCTCTGTAAAATCGAGACCAGTTCCATATGTCCAACCGTCACGAGTAGCCGATTGGGTCCGAAGTTGCCTGTTTTGGAGGGCCTCGGGGCTCCTGTGTCCACCTGGCACTTGGAAAAAGTTGAGGGCTCGGGTTTGAAATCGAGACCATTTCCATATGTCCAACCGTCGCGAGTAGCAGATGAGCTCCGAATTTGCCTGTTTTGGAGGGCCTCGGGGCTCCTGTGTCCACCTGGCATTTGCAAAAAGTTGAGTGCTCGGGTTTGAAATCGAGACCATTTCCATATGTCCAACCGTCACGAGTAGCCGATTGGGTCCGAAGTTGCCTGTTTTGGAGGGCCTCGGGGCTCCTGTGTCTACTTGGAAATTTTAAAAAGTTGACGTCTCCTCTGAAAAATCGAGACCATTTCCATATGTCCAACCGTCACGAGCAGCCGATTGGGTCCGATGTTGCCTGTTTTGGAGGGCCTCTGGGCTCCTGTGTCCACCTGGCATTTGCAAAAAGTTGAGGGCTCGGGTTTGAAATCGAGACCATTTCCATCTGTCCAACCGTCACGAGGAGCCGATTGGGCTCGACGTTGCCTGTTTTGGAGGGCCTCGGGGCTCCTGTGTCCACCTGGCACTTGCAAAAAGTTGACGGCTCCTCTGTAAAATCGAGACCATTTCCATCTGTCCAACCGTCACGAGGAGTCGATTGGGTCCGAAGTTCCCTGTTTTGGAGGGCCTCGGGGCTCCTGTGTCCACTTGGCACTTGGAAAAAGTTGACTTCTCCTCTGTAAAATCGAGACCATTTCCATATGTCCAACCGTCACGAGTAGCCTATTGGGTCCGAAGTTGCCTGTTTTGGAGGGCCTCGGGGGTCCTGTGTCTACTTGGAAATTTAAAAAAGTTGACGTCTCCTCTGTAAAATCGAGACCAGTTCCATATGTCCAACCGTCACGAGTAGCCGATTGGGTCCCAAGTTGCCTGTTTTGGAGGGCCTCGGGGCTCCTGTGTCCACCTGGCACTTGGAAAAAGTTGAGGGCTCGGGTTTGAAATCGAGACCATTTCCATATGTCCAACCGTCGCGAGTAGCAGATGAGCTCCGAATTTGCCTGTTTTGGAGGGCCTCGGGGCTCCTGTGTCCACCTGGCATTTGCAAAAAGTTGAGTGCTCGGGTTTGAAATCGAGACCATTTCCATATGTCCAACCGTCACGAGTAGCCGATTGGGTCCGAAGTTGCCTGTTTTGGAGGGCCTCGGGGCTCCTGTGTCCACCTGGCACTTGGAAAAAGTTGAGGGCTCGGGTTTGAAATCGAGACCATTTCCATATGTCCAACCGTCGCGAGTAGCAGATGAGCTCCGAATTTGCCTGTTTTGGAGGGCCTCGGGGCTCCTGTGTCCACCTGGCATTTGCAAAAAGTTGAGTGCTCGGGTTTGAAATCGAGACCATTTCCATATGTCCAACCGTCACGAGTAGCCGATTGGGTCCGAAGTTGCCTGTTTTGGAGGGCCTCGGGGCTCCTGTGTCTACTTGGAAATTTAAAAAAGTTGACGTCTCCTCTGAAAAATCGAGACCATTTCCATATGTCCAACCGTCACGAGGAGTCGATTGGGTCCGAAGTTCCCTGTTTTGGAGGGCCTCGGGGCTCCTGTGTCCACTTGGCACTTGGAAAAAGTTGACTTCTCCTCTGTAAAATCGAGACCATTTCCATATGTCCAACCGTCACGAGTAGCCTATTGGGTCCGAAGTTGCCTGTTTTGGAGGGCCTCGGGGGTCCTGTGTCTACTTGGAAATTTAAAAAAGTTGACGTCTCCTCTGTAAAATCGAGACCAGTTCCATATGTCCAACCGTCACGAGTAGCCGATTGGGTCCCAAGTTGCCTGTTTTGGAGGGCCTCGGGGCTCCTGTGTCCACCTGGCACTTGGAAAAAGTTGAGGGCTCGGGTTTGAAATCGAGACCATTTCCATATGTCCAACCGTCACGAGTAGCCGATTGGGTCCGAAGTTGCCTGTTTTGGAGGGCCTCGGGGCTCCTGTGTCTACTTGGAAATTTAAAAAAGTTGACGTCTCCTCTGTAAAATCGAGACCAGTTCCATATGTCCAACCGTCACGAGTAGCCGATTGGGTCCGAAGTTGCCTGTTTTGGAGGGCCTCGGGGCTCCTGTGTCCACCTGGCACTTGGAAAAAGTTGAGGGCTTGTGTTTGAAATCGAGACCATTTCCATATGTCCAACCGTCGCGAGTAGCAGATGAGCTCCGAATTTGCCTGTTTTGGAGGGCCTCGGGGCTCCTGTGTCCACCTGGCATTTGCAAAAAGTTGAGTGCTCGGGTTTGAAATCGAGACCATTTCCATATGTCCAACCGTCACGAGTAGCCGATTGGGTCCGAAGTTGCCTGTTTTGGAGGGCCTCGGGGCTCCTGTGTCTACTTGGAAATTTAAAAAAGTTGACGTCTCCTCTGTAAAATCGAGACCAGTTCCATATGTCCAACCGTCACGAGTAGCCGATTGGGTCCGAAGTTGCCTGTTTTGGAGGGCCTCGGGGCTCCTGTGTCCACCTGGCACTTGGAAAAAGTTGAGGGCTTGGGTTTGAAATCGAGACCATTTCCATATGTCCAACCGTCGCGAGTAGCAGATGAGCTCCGAATTTGCCTGTTTTGGAGGGCCTCGGGGCTCCTGTGTCCACCTGGCATTTGCAAAAAGTTGAGTGCTCAGGTTTGAAATCGAGACCATTTCCATCTGTCCAACCGTCGCGAGTAGCAGATGAGGTCAGAATTTGCCTGTTTTGGAGGGCCTCGGGGCTCCTGTGTCCACCTGGCATTTGCAAAAAGTTGAGTGCTCGGGTTTGAAATCGAGACCATTTCCATCTGTCCAACCGTCACGAGTAGCCGATGGGGTCCGAAATTGCCTGTTTTGGAGGGCCTCGGGGCTCCTGTGTCCACCTGGCACTTGCAAAAAGTTGACGGCTCCTCTGTAAAATCGAGACCATTTCCATATGTCCAACCGTCACGAGGAGTCGATTGGGTCCGAAGTTGCCTGTTTTGGAGGGCCTCGGGGCTCCTGTGTCCACCTGGCACTTGGAAAAAGTTGACTTCTCCTCTGTAAAATCGAGACCATTTCCATATGTCCAACCGTCACGAGTAGCCTATTGGGTCCGAAGTTGCCTGTTTTGGAGGGCCTCGGGGCTCCTGTGTCCACCTGGCACTTGGAAAAAGTTGAGGGCTTGGGTTTGAAATCGAGACCATTTCCATATGTCCAACCGTCGCGAGTAGCCAATGAGGTCAGAATTTGCCTGTTTTGGAGGGCCTCGGGGCTCCTGTGTCCACCTGGCATTTGTAAAAAGTTGAGTGCTCAGGTTTGAAATCGAGACCATTTCCATCTGTCCAACCGTCACGAGTAGCCGATGGGGTCCGAAATTGCCTGTTTTGGAGGGCCTCGGGGCTCCTGTGTGTACTTGGAAATTTAAAAAAGTTGACGTCTCCTCTGAAAAATCGAGACCATTTCCATATGTCCAACCGTCACGAGTAGCCGATTGGGTCCGAAATTGCCTGTTTTGGAGGGCCTCGGGGCTCCTGTGTCTACTTGGAAATTTAAAAAAGTTGACGTCTCCTCTGAAAAATCGAGACCAGTTCCATATGTCCAACCGTCACGAGTAGCCGATTGGGTCCCAAGTTGCCTGTTTTGGAGGGCCTCGGGGCTCCTGTGTCCACCTGGCACTTGGAAAAAGTTGAGGGCTCGGGTTTGAAATCGAGACCATTTCCATATGTCCAACCGTCGCGAGTAGCAGATGAGCTCCGAATTTGCCTGTTTTGGAGGGCCTCGGGGCTCCTGTGTCCACCTGGCATTTGCAAAAAGTTGAGTGCTCGGGTTTGAAATCGAGACCATTTCCATATGTCCAACCGTCACGAGTAGCCGATTGGGTCCGAAATTGCCTGTTTTGGAGGGCCTCGGGGCTCCTGTGTCTACTTGGAAATTTAAAAAAGTTGACGTCTCCTCTGAAAAATCGAGACCAGTTCCATATGTCCAACCGTCACGAGTAGCCGATTGGGTCCGAAGTTGCCTGTTTTGGAGGGCCTCGGGGCTCCTGTGTCCACCTGGCACTTGGAAAAAGTTGAGGGCTTGTGTTTGAAATCGAGACCATTTCCATATGTCCAACCGTCGCGAGTAGCAGATGAGCTCCGAATTTGCCTGTTTTGGAGGGCCTCGGGGCTCCTGTGTCCACCTGGCATTTGCAAAAAGTTGAGTGCTCGGGTTTGAAATCGAGACCATTTCCATATGTCCAACCGTCACGAGTAGCCGATTGGGTCCGAAGTTGCCTGTTTTGGAGGGCCTCGGGGCTCCTGTGTCTACTTGGAAATTTAAAAAAGTTGACGTCTCCTCTGTAAAATCGAGACCAGTTCCATATGTCCAACCGTCACGAGTAGCCGATTGGGTCCGAAGTTGCCTGTTTTGGAGGGTCTCGGGGCTCCTGTGTCCACCTGGCACTTGGAAAAAGTTGAGGGCTTGGGTTTGAAATCGAGACCATTTCCATATGTCCAACCGTCGCGAGTAGCAGATGAGCTCCGAATTTGCCTGTTTTGGAGGGCCTCGGGGCTCCTGTGTCCACCTGGCATTTGCAAAAAGTTGAGTGCTCAGGTTTGAAATCGAGACCATTTCCATCTGTCCAACCGTCGCGAGTAGCAGATGAGGTCAGAATTTGCCTGTTTTGGAGGGCCTCGGGGCTCCTGTGTCCACCTGGCATTTGCAAAAAGTTGAGTGCTCGGGTTTGAAATCGAGACCATTTCCATCTGTCCAACCGTCGCGAGTAGCAGATGAGGTCAGA
>NW_027259023.1:0-43416 GCF_045791955.1 Oncorhynchus clarkii lewisi | reverse complement strand
TAGGTATCCCCCTTTACCTTTCCCTTTACAACTGGTTAGATTATGCCCTTTCCCTTTACAACTGACTAGGTATCCCCATTTCCCTTTACAACTGACTGAGTATCCCCTTCCCTTTCCAACTGACTAGATATCCCCTTCCAACTGACTAGGTATCCCCCTTTCCCTTTCCCTTTACAACTGACTAGGTATCCCCCTTCCCCTTTCCCTTTACAACTGACTAGGTATCCCCCTTCCCCTTTCCAACTGACTATGTATCCCCCTTCCCCTTTCCCTTTACAACTGACTATGTATCCCCCTTTCCCTTTCCCTTTACAACTGACTAGGTACCCCCCTTCCCCTTTACAACTGACTAGGTATCCCCCTTCCCCTTTACAACTGACTAGGTATCCCCCTTCCCCTTTCCAACTGACTAGGTATCCCCCTTCCCCTTTCCCTTTACAACTGACTAGGTACCCCCCTTCCCCTTTCCAACTGACTAGGTATCCTCCTTCCCCTTTCCCTTTACAACTGACTAGGTATCCCCTTTCCCCTTTCCCTTTACAACTGACTAGGTATCCCCCTTTCCCTTTCCCTTTCCAACTGACTAGGTATCCCCTTTCCCCTTTCCCTTTACAACTGACTATGTATCCCCCTTTCCCTTTCCCTTTCCAACTGACTAGGTACCCCCTTCCCCTTTACAACTGACTAGGTACCCCCCTTCCCCTTTCCAACTGACTAGGTATCCTCCTTCCCCTTTCCCTTTCCAACTGACTAGATATCCCCCTTTACAACTGACTAGGTATCCCCTTTCCCCTTTCCCTTTACAACTGACTATGTATCCCCCTTCCCCTTTCCCTTTACAACTGACTATTTATCCCCCTTTCCCTTTCCCTTTACAACTGACTAGGTATCCCCCTTCCCCTTTACAACTGACTAGGTACCCCCCTTCCCCTTTCCAACTGACTAGGTATCCCCTTTCCCCTTTCCCTTTACAACTGACTAGGTATCCCCCTTCCCCTTTCCCTTTACAACTGACTAAGTACCCCCCTTCCCCTTTCCAACTGACTAGGTATCCCCCTTCCCCTTTCCCTTTACAACTGACTAGGTATCCCCTTTCCCTTTACCTTTACAACTGACTAGGTATCCCCCTTCCCCTTTACCTTTACACCTGACTATGTATCCCCCTTTCCCTTTCCCTTTACAACTGACTAGGTACCCCCCTTCCCCTTTACAACTGACTAGGTATCCCCCTTCCCCTTTCCCTTTACAACTGACTAGGTACCCCCCTTCCCCTTTACAACTGACTAGGTATCCCCCTTTCCCTTTCCCTTTACAACTGACTAGGTATCCCACTTTCCAACTGACTAGATATCCCCCTTTCCAACTGACTAGATATCCCCCTTTCCAACTGACTAGATATCCCCCTTTCCATTTACAACTGACTAGGTATTCCCCTTCCCCTTTACAACTGACTATGTATCCCCCTTTCCCTTTCCCTTTACAACAAACTAGGTACCCCCCCGTCCCCTTTACAACTGACTAGGTATCCCCCTTTCCCTTTCCAACTGACTAGGTATCCCCCTTTCCCTTTCCAACTGACTAGGTATCCCACTTTCCAACTGACTAGATATCCCCCTTTCCCTTTACAACTGACTATGAATCCCCCTTCCCCTTTACAACTGACTAGGTATCCCCCTTCCCCTTCACAACTGACTAGGTATCCCCCTTTCCCTTTCCCTTTCCAACTGACTAGATATCCCCCATTCCCTTTACAACTGACTAGGTATCCCCCTTTCCAACTGACTAGGTATCCCCCTTTACAACTGACTAGGTATCCCCCTTTCCAACTGACTAGGTATCCCCCTTTCCAACTAACTAGATATCCCCCATTCCCTTTACAACTGACTAGGTATCTCCCCTCCCCCTTTACAACTGACTAGGTATTCCCCTTTCCAACTGACTAGATATCCCCCTTTCCAACTGACTAGGTTTCCCCCTATCCCTTTCCAACTGACTAGATATCCACCATTCCCTTTACAACTGACTAAGTATCCCCCTTCCCCTTTACAACTGACTAGGTACCCCCTTCCCCTTTCCAACTGACTAGGTATCCTCCTTCCCCTTTCCCTTTATAACTGACTAGGTATCCCCTTTCCCCTTTCCCTTTACAACTGACTAGATATCCCCCTTTCCCTTTACAACTGACTAGATATCCCCCTTTACCTTTACAACTGACTATATATCCCCCTTTCTCTTTACAACTGACTAGGTATCCCCCTTTACCTTTACCTTTACAACTGACTAGGTATCCCCCTTTACCTTTCCCTTTACAACTGACTAGGTATCCCCCTTTACCTTTCCCTTTACAACTGACTAGATATCCCCCTTAACAACTGACTAGATATCCTCATTTCCAATTGACTAGGTATCCCCCTTTCCAACTGACTATTTATCCCCCTTTCCCTTTCCCTTTACAACTGACTAGGTATCCCCCTTCCCCTTTACAACTGACTAGGTACCCCCCTTCCCCTTTCCAACTGACTAGGTATCCCCCTTCCCCTTTCCCTTTACAACTGACTAGGTATCCCCCTTCCCCTTTCCCTTTACAACTGACTAAGTACCCCCCTTCCCCTTTCCAACTGACTAGGTATCCCCCTTCCCCTTTCCCTTTACAACTGACTAGGTATCCCCTTTCCCTTTACCTTTACAACTGACTAGGTATCCCCCTTCCCCTTTACCTTTACACCTGACTATGTATCCCCCTTTCCCTTTCCCTTTACAACTGACTAGGTACCCCCCTTTCCCTTTCCAACTGACTAGATATCCCCCTTTACAACTGACTAGGTATCCCCTTTCCCCTTTCCCTTTACAACTGACTATGTATCCCCCTTCCCCTTTCCCTTTACAACTGACTATTTATCCCCCTTTCCCTTTCCCTTTACAACTGACTAGGTATCCCCCTTCCCCTTTACAACTGACTAGGTACCCCCCTTCCCCTTTCCAACTGACTAGGTATCCCCCTTCCCCTTTCCCTTTACAACTGACTAGGTATCCCCCTTCTCCTTTCCCTTTACAACTGACTAAGTACCCCCCTTCCCCTTTCCAACTGACTAGGTATCCCCCTTCCCCTTTCCCTTTACAACTGACTAGGTATCCCCTTTCCCTTTACCTTTACAACTGACTAGGTATCCCCCTTCCCCTTTACCTTTACACCTGACTATGTATCCCCCTTTCCCTTTCCCTTTACAACTGACTAGGTACCCCCCTTCCCCTTTACAACTGACTAGGTATCCCCCTTCCACTTTCCCTTTACAACTGACTAGGTACCCCCCTTCCCCTTTACAACTGACTAGGTATCCCCCTTTCCCTTTCCCTTTACAACTGACTAGGTATCCCACTTTCCAACTGACTAGATATCCCCCTTTCCAACTGACTAGATATCCCCCTTTCCAACTGACTAGATATCCCCCTTTCCATTTACAACTGACTAGGTATTCCCCTTCCCCTTTACAACTGACTATGTATCCCCCTTTCCCTTTCCCTTTACAACAAACTAGGTACCCCCCCGTCCCCTTTACAACTGACTAGGTATCCCCCTTTCCCTTTCCAACTGACTAGGTATCCCCCTTTCCCTTTCCAACTGACTAGGTATCCCACTTTCCAACTGACTAGATATCCCCCTTTCCCTTTACAACTGACTATGAATCCCCCTTCCCCTTTACAACTGACTAGGTATCCCCCTTCCCCTTCACAACTGACTAGGTATCCCCCTTTCCCTTTCCCTTTCCAACTGACTAGATATCCCCCATTCCCTTTACAACTGACTAGGTATCCCCCTTTCCAACTGACTAGGTATCCCCCTTTACAACTGACTAGGTATCCCCCTTTCCAACTGACTAGGTATCCCCCTTTCCAACTAACTAGATATCCCCCATTCCCTTTACAACTGACTAGGTATCTCCCCTCCCCCTTTACAACTGACTAGGTATTCCCCTTTCCAACTGACTAGATATCCCCCTTTCCAACTGACTAGGTTTCCCCCTATCCCTTTCCAACTGACTAGATATCCACCATTCCCTTTACAACTGACTAAGTATCCCCCTTCCCCTTTACAACTGACTAGGTACCCCCCTTCCCCTTTCCAACTGACTAGGTATCCTCCTTCCCCTTTCCCTTTATAACTGACTAGGTATCCCCTTTCCCCTTTCCCTTTACAACTGACTAGATATCCCCCTTTCCCTTTACAACTGACTAGATATCCCCCTTTCCCTTTACAACTGACTAGGTATCCCCCTTTACCTTTCCCTTTACAACTGACTATGTATCCCCCTTTCCCTTTCCCTTTACAACTGACTAGGTATCCCCCTTTACCTTTACCTTTACAACTGACTAGGTATCCCCCTTTACCTTTCCCTTTACAACTGACTAGGTATCCCCCTTTCCCTTTCCCTTTACAACTGACTAGATATCCCCCTTAACAACTGACTAGATATCCTCATTTCCAATTGACTAGGTATCCCCCTTTCCAACGGACTATTTATCCCCCTTTCCCTTTCCCTTTACAACTGACTAGGTATCCCCCTTCCCCTTTACAACTGACTAGGTACCCCCCTTCCCCTTTCCAACTGACTAGGTATCCCCCTTCCCCTTTCCCTTTACAACTGACTAGGTATCCCCCTTCCCCTTTCCCTTTACAACTGACTAAGTACCCCCCTTCCCCTTTCCAACTGACTAGGTATCCCCCTTCCCCTTTCCCTTTACAACTGACTAGGTATCCCCTTTCTCTTTACCTTTACAACTGACTAGGTATCCCCCTTCCCCTTTACCTTTACACCTGACTATGTATCCCCCTTTCCCTTTCCCTTTACAACTGACTAGGTACCCCCCTTCCCCTTTACAACTGACTAGGTATCCCCCTTCCCCTTTCCCTTTACAACTGACTAGGTACCCCCCTTCCCCTTTACAACTGACTAGGTATCCCCCTTTCCCTTTCCCTTTACAGCTGACTAGGTATCCCACTTTCCAACTGACTAGATATCCCCCTTTCCAACTGACTAGATATCCCCCTTTCCAACTGACTAGATATCCCCCTTTCCATTTACAACTGACTAGGTATTCCCCTTCCCCTTTACAACTGACTATGTATCCCCCTTTCCCTTTCCCTTTACAACAAACTAGGTACCCCCCCGTCCCCTTTACAACTGACTAGGTATCCCCCTTTCCCTTTCCAACTGACTAGGTATCCCCCTTTCCCTTTCCAACTGACTAGGTATCCCACTTTCCAACTGACTAGATATCCCCCTTTCCCTTTACAACTGACTATGAATCCCCCTTCCCCTTTACAACTGACTAGGTATCCCCCTTCCCCTTCACAACTGACTAGGTATCCCCCTTTCCCTTTCCCTTTCCAACTGACTAGATATCCCCCATTCCCTTTACAACTGACTAGGTATCCCCCTTTCCAACTGACTAGGTATCCCCCTTTACAACTGACTAGGTATACCCCTTTCCAACTGACTAGGTATCCCCCTTTCCAACTAACTAGATATCCCCCATTCCCTTTACAACTGACTAGGTATCTCCCCTCCCCCTTTACAACTGACTAGGTATTCCCCTTTCCAACTGACTAGATATCCCCCTTTCCAACTGACTAGGTTTCCCCCTATCCCTTTCCAACTGACTAGATATCCACCATTCCCTTTACAACTGACTAAGTATCCCCCTTCCCCTTTACAACTGACTAGGTATTCCCCTTCCCCTTTACAACTGACTATGTATCCCCCTTTCCCTTTCCCTTTACAACAAACTAGGTACCCCCCCGTCCCCTTTATAACTGACTAGGTATCCCCTTTCCCCTTTCCCTTTACAACTGACTAGATATCCCCCTTTCCCTTTACAACTGACTAGATATCCCCCTTTACCTTTACAACTGACTAGATATCCCCCTTTCCCTTTACAACTGACTAGGTATCCCCCTTTACCTTTCCCTTTACAACTGACTATGTATCCCCCTTTCCCTTTCCCTTTACAACTGACTAGGTATCCCCCTTTACCTTTACCTTTACAACTGACTAGGTATCCCCCTTTACCTTTCCCTTTACAACTGACTAGGTATGCCCCTTTACCTTTCCCTTTACAACTGACTAGATATCCCCCTTAACAACTGACTAGATATCCTCATTTCCAATTGACTAGGTATCCCCCTTTACCTTTCCCTTTACAACTGACTAGGTATTCCCCTTTCCCTTTCCCTTTACAACTGACTAGGTATCCCCCTTTACCTTTCCCTTTACAACTGACTAGGTATCCCCCTTTACCTTTCCCTTTACAACTGACTAGGTATCCCCCTTTACCTTTCCCTTTACAACTGACTAGGTACCCCCCTTCCCCTTTACAACTGACTAGGTATCCCCCTTCCCCTTTCCCTTTACAACTGACTAGGTACCCCCCTTCCCCTTTACAACTGACTAGGTATCCCCCTTTCCCTTTCCAACTGACTAGGTATCCCACTTTCCAACTGACTAGATATCCCCCTTTCCAACTGACTAGATATCCCCCTTTCCAACTGACTAGATATCCCCCTTTCCATTTACAACTGACTAGGTATTCCCCTTCCCCTTTCCAACTGACTAGGTATCCTCCTTCCCCTTTCCCTTTACAACTGACTAGGTATCCCCTTTCCCCTTTCCCTTTACCACTGACTAGATATCCCCCTTTCCCTTTACAACTGACTAGATATCCCCCTTTACCTTTACAACTGACTAGATATCCCCCTTTCCCTTTACAACTGACTAGGTATCCCCCTTTACCTTTCCCTTTACAACTGACTATGTATCCCCCTTTCCCTTTCCCTTTACAACTGACTAGGTATCCCCCTTTACCTTTACCTTTACAACTGACTAGGTATCCCCCTTTACCTTTCCCTTTCCAACTGACTAGGTATCCCCCTTTCCCTTTCCAACTGACTAGATATCCCCCATTCCCTTTACAACTGACTAGGTATCCCCCTTTCCAACTGACTAGGTATCCCCCTTTACAACTGACTAGGTATCCCCCTTTCCAACTGACTAGGTATCCCCCTTTCCAACTAACTAGATATCCCCCATTCCCTTTACAACTGACTAGGTATCTCCCCTCCCCCTTTACAACTGACTAGGTATTCCCCTTTCCAACTGACTAGATATCCCCCTTTCCAACTGACTAGGTTTCCCCCTATCCCTTTCCAACTGACCAGATATCCACCATTCCCTTTACAACTGACTAAGTATCCCCCTTCCCCTTTACAACTGACTAGGTACCCCCCTTCCCCTTTCCAACTGACTAGGTATCCTCCTTCCCCTTTCCCTTTATAACTGACTAGGTATCCCCTTTCCCCTTTCCCTTTACAACTGACTAGATATCCCCCTTTCCCTTTACAACTGACTAGATATCCCCCTTTACCTTTACAACTGACTATATATCCCCCTTTCCCTTTACAACTGACTAGGTATCCCCCTTTACCTTTACCTTTACAACTGACTAGGTATCCCCCTTTACCTTTCCCTTTACAACTGACTAGGTATCCCCCTTTACCTTTCCCTTTACAACTGACTAGATATCCCCCTTAACAACTGACTAGATATCCTCATTTCCAATTGACTAGGTATCCCCCTTTCCAACTGACTATTTATCCCCCTTTCCCTTTCCCTTTACAACTGACTAGGTATCCCCCTTCCCCTTTACAACTGACTAGGTACCCCCCTTCCCCTTTCCAACTGACTAGGTATCCCCCTTCCCCTTTCCCTTTACAACTGACTAGGTATCCCCCTTCCCCTTTCCCTTTACAACTGACTAAGTACCCCCCTTCCCCTTTCCAACTGACTAGGTATCCCCCTTCCCCTTTCCCTTTACAACTGACTAGGTATCCCCTTTCCCTTTACCTTTACAACTGACTAGGTATCCCCCTTCCCCTTTACCTTTACACCTGACTATGTATCCCCCTTTCCCTTTCCCTTTACAACTGACTAGGTACCCCCCTTTCCCTTTCCAACTGACTAGATATCCCCCTTTCCAACTGACTAGGTATCCCCTTTCCCCTTTCCCTTTACAACTGACTATGTATCCCCCTTCCCCTTTCCCTTTACAACTGACTATTTATCCCCCTTTCCCTTTCCCTTTACAACTGACTAGGTATCCCCCTTCCCCTTTACAACTGACTAGGTACCCCCCTTCCCCTTTCCAACTGACTAGGTATCCCCCTTCCCCTTTCCCTTTACAACTGACTAGGTATCCCCCTTCTCCTTTCCCTTTACAACTGACTAAGTACCCCCCTTCCCCTTTCCAACTGACTAGGTATCCCCCTTCCCCTTTCCCTTTACAACTGACTAGGTATCCCCTTTCCCTTTACCTTTACAACTGACTAGGTATCCCCCTTCCCCTTTACCTTTACACCTGACTATGTATCCCCCTTTCCCTTTCCCTTTACAACTGACTAGGTACCCCCCTTCCCCTTTACAACTGACTAGGTATCCCCCTTCCACTTTCCCTTTACAACTGACTAGGTACCCCCCTTCCCCTTTACAACTGACTAGGTATCCCCCTTTCCCTTTCCCTTTACAACTGACTAGGTATCCCACTTTCCAACTGACTAGATATCCCCCTTTCCAACTGACTAGATATCCCCCTTTCCAACTGACTAGATATCCCCCTTTCCATTTACAACTGACTAGGTATTCCCCTTCCCCTTTACAACTGACTATGTATCCCCCTTTCCCTTTCCCTTTACAACAAACTAGGTACCCCCCCGTCCCCTTTACAACTGACTAGGTATCCCCCTTTCCCTTTCCAACTGACTAGGTATCCCCCTTTCCCTTTCCAACTGACTAGGTATCCCACTTTCCAACTGACTAGATATCCCCCTTTCCCTTTACAACTGACTATGAATCCCCCTTCCCCTTTACAACTGACTAGGTATCCCCCTTCCCCTTCACAACTGACTAGGTATCCCCCTTTCCCTTTCCCTTTCCAACTGACTAGATATCCCCCATTCCCTTTACAACTGACTAGGTATCCCCCTTTCCAACTGACTAGGTATCCCCCTTTACAACTGACTAGGTATCCCCCTTTCCAACTAACTAGATATCCCCCATTCCCTTTACAACTGACTAGGTATCTCCCCTCCCCCTTTACAACTGACTAGGTATTCCCCTTTCCAACTGACTAGATATCCCCCTTTCCAACTGACTAGGTTTCCCCCTATCCCTTTCCAACTGACTAGATATCCACCATTCCCTTTACAACTGACTAAGTATCCCCCTTCCCCTTTACAACTGACTAGGTACCCCCCCTTCCCCTTTCCAACTGACTAGGTATCCTCCTTCCCCTTTCCCTTTATAACTGACTAGGTATCCCCTTTCCCCTTTCCCTTTACAACTGACTAGATATCCCCCTTTCCCTTTACAACTGACTAGATATCCCCCTTTACCTTTACAACTGACTAGATATCCCCCTTTCCCTTTACAACTGACTAGGTATCCCCCTTTACCTTTCCCTTTACAACTGACTATGTATCCCCCTTTCCCTTTCCCTTTACAACTGACTAGGTATCCCCCTTTACCTTTACCTTTACAACTGACTAGGTATCCCCCTTTACCTTTCCCTTTACAACTGACTAGGTATCCCCCTTTACCTTTCCCTTTACAACTGACTAGATATCCCCCTTAACAACTGACTAGATATCCTCATTTCCAATTGACTAGGTATCCCCCTTTCCAACGGACTATTTATCCCCCTTTCCCTTTCCCTTTACAACTGACTAGGTATCCCCCTTCCCCTTTACAACTGACTAGGTACCCCCCTTCCCCTTTCCAACTGACTAGGTATCCCCCTTCCCCTTTCCCTTTACAACTGACTAGGTATCCCCCTTCCCCTTTCCCTTTACAACTGACTAAGTACCCCCCTTCCCCTTTCCAACTGACTAGGTATCCCCCTTCCCCTTTCCCTTTACAACTGACTAGGTATCCCCTTTCTCTTTACCTTTACAACTGACTAGGTATCCCCCTTCCCCTTTACCTTTACACCTGACTATGTATCCCCCTTTCCCTTTCCCTTTACAACTGACTAGGTACCCCCCTTCCCCTTTACAACTGACTAGGTATCCCCCTTCCCCTTTCCCTTTACAACTGACTAGGTACCCCCCTTCCCCTTTACAACTGACTAGGTATCCCCCTTTCCCTTTCCCTTTACAACTGACTAGGTATCCCACTTTCCAACTGACTAGATATCCCCCTTTCCAACTGACTAGATATCCCCCTTTCCAACTGACTAGATATCCCCCTTTCCATTTACAACTGACTAGGTATTCCCCTTCCCCTTTACAACTGACTATGTATCCCCCTTTCCCTTTCCCTTTACAACAAACTAGGTACCCCCCCGTCCCCTTTACAACTGACTAGGTATCCCCCTTTCCCTTTCCAACTGACTAGGTATCCCCCTTTCCCTTTCCAACTGACTAGGTATCCCACTTTCCAACTGACTAGATATCCCCCTTTCCCTTTACAACTGACTATGAATCCCCCTTCCCCTTTACAACTGACTAGGTATCCCCCTTCCCCTTCACAACTGACTAGGTATCCCCCTTTCCCTTTCCCTTTCCAACTGACTAGATATCCCCCATTCCCTTTACAACTGACTAGGTATCCCCCTTTCCAACTGACTAGGTATCCCCCTTTACAACTGACTAGGTATACCCCTTTCCAACTGACTAGGTATCCCCCTTTCCAACTAACTAGATATCCCCCATTCCCTTTACAACTGACTAGGTATCTCCCCTCCCCCTTTACAACTGACTAGGTACCCCCCTTCCCCTTTCCAACTGACTAGGTATCCCCCTTTCCAACTGACTAGGTTTCCCCCTATCCCTTTCCAACTGACTAGATATCCACCATTCCCTTTACAACTGACTAAGTATCCCCCTTCCCCTTTACAACTGACTAGGTACCCCCCTTCCCCTTTCCAACTGACTAGGTATCCTCCTTCCCCTTTCCCTTTATAACTGACTAGGTATCCCCTTTCCCCTTTCCCTTTACAACTGACTAGATATCCCCCTTTCCCTTTACAACTGACTAGATATCCCCCTTTACCTTTACAACTGACTAGATATCCCCCTTTCCCTTTACAACTGACTAGGTATCCCCCTTTACCTTTCCCTTTACAACTGACTATGTATCCCCCTTTCCCTTTCCCTTTACAACTGACTAGGTATCCCCCTTTACCTTTACCTTTACAACTGACTAGGTATCCCCCTTTACCTTTCCCTTTACAACTGACTAGGTATCCCCCTTTACCTTTCCCTTTACAACTGACTAGATATCCCCCTTAACAACTGACTAGATATCCTCATTTCCAATTGACTAGGTATCCCCCTTTACCTTTCCCTTTACAACTGACTAGGTATTCCCCTTTCCCTTTCCCTTTACAACTGACTAGGTATCCCCCTTTACCTTTCCCTTTACAACTGACTAGGTATCCCCCTTTACCTTTCCCTTTACAACTGACTAGGTATCCCCCTTTACCTTTCCCTTTACAACTGACTAGGTACCCCCCTTCCCCTTTACAACTGACTAGGTATCCCCCTTCCCCTTTCCCTTTACAACTGACTAGGTACCCCCCTTCCCCTTTACAACTGACTAGGTATCCCCCTTTCCCTTTCCAACTGACTAGGTATCCCACTTTCCAACTGACTAGATATCCCCCTTTCCAACTGACTAGATATCCCCCTTTCCAACTGACTAGATATCCCCCTTTCCATTTACAACTGACTAGGTATTCCCCTTCCCCTTTCCAACTGACTAGGTATCCTCCTTCCCCTTTCCCTTTACAACTGACTAGGTATCCCCTTTCCCCTTTCCCTTTACAACTGACTAGATATCCCCCTTTCCCTTTACAACTGACTAGATATCCCCCTTTACCTTTACAACTGACTAGATATCCCCCTTTCCCTTTACAACTGACTAGGTATACCCCTTTACCTTTCCCTTTACAACTGACTATGTATCCCCCTTTCCCTTTCCCTTTACAACTGACTAGGTATCCCCCTTTACCTTTACCTTTACAACTGACTAGGTACCCCCCTTCCCCTTTACAACTGACTAGGTATCCCCCTTCCCCTTTCCCTTTACAACTGACTAGGTACCCCCCTTCCCCTTTACAACTGACTAGGTATCCCCCTTTCCCTTTCCCTTTACAACTGACTAGGTATCCCACTTTCCAACTGACTAGATATCCCCCTTTCCAACTGACTAGATATCCCCCTTTCCAACTGACTAGATATCCCCCTTTCCATTTACAACTGACTAGGTATTCCCCTTCCCCTTTACAACTGACTATGTATCCCCCTTTCCCTTTCCCTTTACAACTGACTAGGTATCCCCCTTTACCTTTACCTTTACAACTGACTAGGTACCCCCCTTCCCCTTTACAACTGACTAGGTATTCCCCTTCCCCTTTACAACTGACTATGTATCCCCCTTTCCCTTTCCCTTTACAACAAACTAGGTACCCCCCCGTCCCCTTTACAACTGACTAGGTATCCCCCTTTCCCTTTCCAACTGACTAGGTATCCCCCTTTCCCTTTCCAACTGACTAGGTATCCCACTTTCCAACTGACTAGATATCCCCCTTTCCCTTTACAACTGACTATGAATCCCCCTTCCCCTTTACAACTGACTAGGTATCCCCCTTCCCCTTCACAACTGACTAGGTATCCCCCTTTCCCTTTCCCTTTCCAACTGACTAGATATCCCCCATTCCCTTTACAACTGACTAGGTATCCCCCTTTCCAACTGACTAGGTATCCCCCTTTACAACTGACTAGGTATACCCCTTTCCAACTGACTAGGTATCCCCCTTTCCAACTAACTAGATATCCCCCATTCCCTTTACAACTGACTAGGTATCTCCCCTCCCCCTTTACAACTGACTAGGTACCCCCCTTCCCCTTTCCAACTGACTAGGTATCCCCCTTTCCAACTGACTAGGTTTCCCCCTATCCCTTTCCAACTGACTAGATATCCACCATTCCCTTTACAACTGACTAAGTATCCCCCTTCCCCTTTCCAACTGACTAGGTATCCTCCTTCCCCTTTCCCTTTATAACTGACTAGGTATCCCCTTTCCCCTTTCCCTTTACAACTGACTAGATATCCCCCTTTCCCTTTACAACTGACTAGATATCCCCCTTTACCTTTACAACTGACTAGATATCCCCCTTTCCCTTTACAACTGACTAGGTATCCCCCTTTACCTTTCCCTTTACAACTGACTATGTATCCCCCTTTCCCTTTCCCTTTACAACTGACTAGGTATCCCCCTTTACCTTTACCTTTACAACTGACTAGGTATCCCCCTTTACCTTTCCCTTTACAACTGACTAGGTATCCCCCTTTACCTTTCCCTTTACAACTGACTAGATATCCCCCTTAACAACTGACTAGATATCCTCATTTCCAATTGACTAGGTATCCCCCTTTACCTTTCCCTTTACAACTGACTAGGTATTCCCCTTTCCCTTTCCCTTTACAACTGACTAGGTATCCCCCTTTACCTTTCCCTTTACAACTGACTAGGTATCCCCCTTTACCTTTCCCTTTACAACTGACTAGGTATCCCCCTTTACCTTTCCCTTTACAACTGACTAGGTACCCCCCTTCCCCTTTACAACTGACTAGGTATCCCCCTTCCCCTTTCCCTTTACAACTGACTAGGTACCCCCCTTCCCCTTTACAACTGACTAGGTATCCCCCTTTCCCTTTCCAACTGACTAGGTATCCCACTTTCCAACTGACTAGATATCCCCCTTTCCAACTGACTAGATATCCCCCTTTCCAACTGACTAGATATCCCCCTTTCCATTTACAACTGACTAGGTATTCCCCTTCCCCTTTCCAACTGACTAGGTATCCTCCTTCCCCTTTCCCTTTACAACTGACTAGGTATCCCCTTTCCCCTTTCCCTTTACAACTGACTAGATATCCCCCTTTCCCTTTACAACTGACTAGATATCCCCCTTTACCTTTACAACTGACTAGATATCCCCCTTTCCCTTTACAACTGACTAGGTATACCCCTTTACCTTTCCCTTTACAACTGACTATGTATCCCCCTTTCCCTTTCCCTTTACAACTGACTAGGTATCCCCTTTACCTTTACCTTTACAACTGACTAGGTACCCCCCTTCCCCTTTACAACTGACTAGGTATCCCCCTTCCCCTTTCCCTTTACAACTGACTAGGTACCCCCCTTCCCCTTTACAACTGACTAGGTATCCCCCTTTCCCTTTCCCTTTACAACTGACTAGGTATCCCACTTTCCAACTGACTAGATATCCCCCTTTCCAACTGACTAGATATCCCCCTTTCCAACTGACTAGATATCCCCCTTTCCATTTACAACTGACTAGGTATTCCCCTTCCCCTTTACAACTGACTATGTATCCCCCTTTCCCTTTCCCTTTACAACAAACTAGGTACCCCCCGTCCCCTTTACAACTGACTAGGTATCCCCCTTTCCCTTTCCAACTGACTAGGTATCCCCCTTTCCCTTTCCAACTGACTAGATATCCCCCATTCCCTTTACAACTGACTAGGTATCCCCCTTTCCAACTGACTAGGTATCCCCCTTTACAACTGACTAGGTATCCCCCTTTCCAACTGACTAGGTATCCCCCTTTCCAACTAACTAGATATCCCCCATTCCCTTTACAACTGACTAGGTATCTCCCCTCCCCCTTTACAACTGACTAGGTATTCCCCTTTCCAACTGACTAGATATCCCCCTTTCCAACTGACTAGGTATCCCCCTATCCCTTTCCAACTGACTAGATATCCACCATTCCCTTTACAACTGACTAAGTATCCCCCTTCCCCTTTACAACTGACTAGTTACCCCCCTTCCCCTTTCCAACTGACTAGGTATCCTCCTTCCCCTTTCCCTTTACAACTGACTAGGTATCCCCTTTCCCCTTTCCCTTTACAACTGACTAGATATCCCCCTTTCAACTGACTAGATATCCCCCTTTACCTTTACAACTGACTAGATATCCCCCTTTCCCTTTACAACTGACTAGGTATCCCCCTTTACCTTTCCCTTTACAACTGACTATGTATCCCCCTTTCCCTTTCCCTTTACAACTGACTAGGTATCCCCCTTTACCTTTACCTTTACAACTGACTAGGTATCCCCCTTTACCTTTCCCTTTACAACTGACTAGGTATCCCCCTTTACCTTTCCCTTTACAACTGACTAGATATCCCCCTTAACAACTGACTAGATATCCCCATTTCCAATTGACTAGGTATCCCCCTTTCCCTTTCCCTTTACAACTGACTAGGTATTCCCCTTTCCCTTTCCCTTTACAACTGACTAGGTATCCCCCTTTACCTTTCCCTTTACAACTGACTAGGTATCCCCCTTTACCTTTCCCTTTACAACTGACTAGGTACCCCCCTTTCCCTTTACAACTGACTAGGTATCCCCCTTTACCTTTCCCTTTACAACTGACTAGGTACCCCCCTTCCCCTTTACAACTGACTAGGTATCCCCCTTCCCCTTTCCCTTTACAACTGACTAGGTATCCCCCTTTACCTTTCCCTTTACAACTGACTAGGTATCCCCCTTTACCTTTCCCTTTACAACTGACTAGGTACCCCCCTTCCCCTTTACAACTGACTAGGTATCCCCCTTCCCCTTTCCCTTTACAACTGACTAGGTACCCCCCTTCCCCTTTACAACTGACTAGGTATCCCCCTTTCCCTTTCCCTTTACAACTGACTAGGTATCCCACTTTCCAACTGACTAGATATCCCCCTTTCCAACTGACTAGATATCCCCCTTTCCAACTGACTAGATATCCCCCTTTCCATTTACAACTGACTAGGTATTCCCCTTCCCCTTTACAACTGACTATGTATCCCCCTTTCCCTTTCCCTTTACAACAAACTAGGTACCCCCCGTCCCCTTTACAACTGACTAGGTATCCCCCTTTCCCTTTCCAACTGACTAGGTATCCCCCTTTCCCTTTCCAACTGACTAGGTATCCCACTTTCCAACTGACTAGATATCCCCCTTTCCCTTTACAACTGACTAGGAATCCCCCTTCCCCTTTACAACTGACTAGGTATCCCCCTTCCCCTTCACAACTGACTAGGTATCCCCCTTTCCAACTGACTAGGTATCCCCATTTACAACTGACTAGGTATCCCCCTTTCCAACTGACTAGGTATCCCCCTTTCCAACTAACTAGATATCCCCCATTCCCTTTACAACTGACTAGGTATCTCCCCTCCCCCTTTACAACTGACTAGGTATTCCCCTTTCCAACTGACTAGATATCCCCCTTTCCAACTGACTAGGTATCCCCCTATCCCTTTCCAACTGACTAGATATCCACCATTCCCTTTACAACTGACTAAGTATCCCCCTTCCCCTTTACAACTGACTAGGTACCCCCCTTCCCCTTTCCAACTGACTAGGTATCCTCCTTCCCCTTTCCCTTTACAACTGACTAGGTATCCCCTTTCCCCTTTCCCTTTACAACTGACTAGATATCCCCCTTTCCCTTTACAACTGACTAGATATCCCCCTTTACCTTTACAACTGACTAGATATCCCCCTTTCCCTTTACAACTGACTATGTATCCCCCTTTCCCTTTCCCTTTACAACTGACTAGGTATCCCCCTTTACCTTTACCTTTACAACTGACTAGGTATCCCCCTTTACCTTTCCCTTTACAACTAACTAAGTATCCCCCTTTACCTTTACCTTTACAACTGACTAGATATCCCCCTTTCCCTTTACAACTGACTAGGTATCCCCCTTTACCTTTCCCTTTACAACTGACTATGTATCCCCCTTTCCCTTTCCCTTTACAACTGACTAGGTATCCCCCTTTACCTTTACCTTTACAACTGACTAGGTATCCCCCTTTACCTTTCCCTTTACAACTGACTAGGTATCCCCCTTTACCTTTCCCTTTACAACTGACTAGGTACCCCCCTTCCCCTTTACAACTGACTAGGTATCCCCCTTCCCCTTTCCCTTTACAACTGACTAGGTACCCCCCTTCCCCTTTACAACTGACTAGGTATCCCCCTTTCCCTTTCCCTTTACAACTGACTAGGTATCCCACTTTCCAACTGACTAGATATCCCCCTTTACCTTTACAACTGACTAGATATCCCCCTTTCCCTTTACAACTGACTAGGTATCCCCCTTTACCTTTCCCTTTACAACTGACTATGTATCCCCCTTTCCCTTTCCCTTTACAACTGACTAGGTATCCCCCTTTACCTTTACCTTTACAACTGACTAGATATCCCCCTTAACAACTGACTAGATATCCTCATTTCCAATTGACTAGGTATCCCCCTTTACCTTTCCCTTTACAACTGACTAGGTATTCCCCTTTCCCTTTCCCTTTACAACTGACTAGGTATCCCCTTTCCCTTTACCTTTACAACTGACTAGGTATCCCCCTTCCCCTTTACCTTTACACCTGACTATGTATCCCCCTTTCCCTTTCCCTTTACAACTGACTAGGTATCCCCCTTTACCTTTACCTTTACAACTGACTAGGTATCCCCCTTTACCTTTCCCTTTACAACTAACTAAGTATCCCCCTTTACCTTTACCTTTACAACTGACTAGATATCCCCCTTTCCCTTTACAACTGACTAGGTATCCCCCTTTACCTTTCCCTTTACAACTGACTATGTATCCCCCTTTCCCTTTCCCTTTACAACTGACTAGGTATCCCCCTTTACCTTTACCTTTACAACTGACTAGGTATCCCCCTTTACCTTTCCCTTTACAACTGACTAGGTATCCCCCTTTACCTTTCCCTTTACAACTGACTAGGTACCCCCCTTCCCCTTTACAACTGACTAGGTATCCCCCTTCCCCTTTCCCTTTACAACTGACTAGGTACCCCCCTTCCCCTTTACAACTGACTAGGTATCCCCCTTTCCCTTTCCCTTTACAACTGACTAGGTATCCCACTTTCCAACTGACTAGATATCCCCCTTTACCTTTACAACTGACTAGATATCCCCCTTTCCCTTTACAACTGACTAGGTATCCCCCTTTACCTTTCCCTTTACAACTGACTATGTATCCCCCTTTCCCTTTCCCTTTACAACTGACTAGGTATCCCCCTTTACCTTTACCTTTACAACTGACTAGATATCCCCCTTAACAACTGACTAGATATCCTCATTTCCAATTGACTAGGTATCCCCCTTTACCTTTCCCTTTACAACTGACTAGGTATTCCCCTTTCCCTTTCCCTTTACAACTGACTAGGTATCCCCCTTTACCTTTCCCTTTACAACTGACTAGGTATCCCCCTTTACCTTTCCCTTTACAACTGACTAGGTATCCCCCTTTACCTTTCCCTTTACAACTGACTAGGTACCCCCCTTCCCCTTTACAACTGACTAGGTATCCCCCTTTCCCTTTCCCTTTACAACTGACTAGGTACCCCCCTTCCCCTTTACAACTGACTAGGTATCCCCCTTTCCCTTTCCAACTGACTAGGTATCCCACTTTCCAACTGACTAGATATCCCCCTTTCCAACTGACTAGATATCCCCCTTTCCAACTGACTAGATATCCCCCTTTCCATTTACAACTGACTAGGTATTCCCCTTCCCCTTTCCAACTGACTAGGTATCCTCCTTCCCCTTTCCCTTTACAACTGACTAGGTATCCCCTTTCCCCTTTCCCTTTACAACTGACTAGATATCCCCCTTTCCCTTTACAACTGACTAGATATCCCCCTTTACCTTTACAACTGACTAGATATCCCCCTTTCCCTTTACAACTGACTAGGTATCCCCCTTTACCTTTCCCTTTACAACTGACTATGTATCCCCCTTTCCCTTTCCCTTTACAACTGACTAGGTATCCCCCTTTACCTTTACCTTTACAACTGACTAGGTATCCCCCTTTACCTTTCCCTTTACAACTGACTAGGTATCCCCCTTTACCTTTCCCTTTACAACTGACTAGATATCCCCCTTAACAACTGACTAGTTATCCCCATTTCCAATTGACTAGGTATCCCCCTTTACCTTTCCCTTTACAACTGACTAGGTATTCCCCTTTCCCTTTCCCTTTACAACTGACTAGGTATCCCCCTTTACCTTTCCCTTTACAACTGACTAGGTATCCCCCTTTACCTTTCCCTTTACAACTGACTAGGTACCCCCCTTCCCCTTTACAACTGACTAGGTATCCCCCTTCCCCTTTCCCTTTACAACTGACTAGGTACCCCCCTTCCCCTTTACAACTGACTAGGTATCCCCCTTTCCCTTTCCCTTTACAACTGACTAGGTATCCCACTTTCCAACTGACTAGATATCCCCCTTTCCAACTGACTAGATATCCCCCTTTCCAACTGACTAGATATCCCCCTTTCCATTTACAACTGACTAGGTATTCCCCTTCCCCTTTACAACTGACTATGTATCCCCCTTTCCCTTTCCCTTTACAACAAACTAGGTACCCCCCATCCCCTTTACAACTGACTAGGTATCCCCCTTTCCCTTTCCAACTGACTAGGTATCCCCCTTTCCCTTTCCAACTGACTAGATATCCCCCATTCCCTTTACAACTGACTAGGTATCCCCCTTTCCAACTGACTAGGTATCCCCCTTTACAACTGACTAGGTATCCCCCTTTCCAACTGACTAGGTATCCCCCTTTCCAACTAACTAGATATCCCCCATTCCCTTTACAACTGACTAGGTATCTCCCCTCCCCCTTTACAACTGACTAGGTATTCCCCTTTCCAACTGACTAGATATCCCCCTTTCCAACTGACTAGGTATCCCCCTATCCCTTTCCAACTGACTAGATATCCACCATTCCCTTTACAACTGACTAAGTATCCCCCTTCCCCTTTACAACTGACTAGGTACCCCCCTTCCCCTTTCCAACTGACTAGGTATCCTCCTTCCCCTTTCCCTTTACAACTGACTAGGTATCCCCTTTCCCCTTTCCCTTTACAACTGACTAGATATCCCCCTTTCCCTTTACAACTGACTAGATATCCCCCTTTACCTTTACAACTGACTAGATATCCCCCTTCCCCTTCACAACTGACTAGGTATCCCCCTTTCCAACTGACTAGATATCCCCCATTCCCTTTACAACTGACTAGGTATCCCCCTTTCCAACTGACTAGGTATCCCCCTTTACAACTGACTAGGTATCCCCCTTTCCAACTGACTAGGTATCCCCCTTTCCAACTAACTAGATATCCCCCATTCCCTTTACAACTGACTAGGTATCTCCCCTCCCCCTTTACAACTGACTAGGTATTCCCCTTTCCAACTGACTAGATATCCCCCTTTCCAACTGACTAGGTATCCCCCTATCCCTTTCCAACTGACTAGATATCCACCATTCCCTTTACAACTGACTAAGTATCCCCCTTCCCCTTTACAACTGACTAGGTACCCCCCTTCCCCTTTCCAACTGACTAGGTATCCTCCTTCCCCTTTCCCTTTACAACTGACTAGGTATCCCCTTTCCCCTTTCCCTTTACAACTGACTAGATATCCCCCTTTCCCTTTACAACTGACTAGATATCCCCCTTTACCTTTACAACTGACTAGATATCCCCCTTTCCCTTTACAACTGACTATGTATCCCCCTTTACCTTTCCCTTTACAACTGACTAGGTATCCCCCTTTACCTTTACCTTTACAACTGACTAGATATCCCCCTTTCCCTTTACAACTGACTAGGTATCCCCCTTTACCTTTCCCTTTACAACTGACTATGTATCCCCCTTTCCCTTTCCCTTTACAACTGACTAGGTATCCCCCTTTACCTTTACCTTTACAACTGACTAGGTATCCCCCTTTACCTTTCCCTTTACAACTGACTAGGTATCCCCCTTTACCTTTCCCTTTACAACTGACTAGATATCCCCCTTAACAACTGACTAGATATCCCCATTTCCAATTGACTAGGTATCCCCCTTTACCTTTCCCTTTACAACTGACTAGGTATTCCCCTTTCCCTTTCCCTTTACAACTGACTAGGTATCCCCCTTTACCTTTCCCTTTACAACTGACTAGGTATCCCCCTTTACCTTTCCCTTTACAACTGACTAGGTACCCCCCTTCCCCTTTACAACTGACTAGGTATCCCCCTTCCCCTTTCCCTTTACAACTGACTAGGTACCCCCCTTCCCCTTTACAACTGACTAGGTATCCCCCTTTCCCTTTCCCTTTACAACTGACTAGGTATCCCACTTTCCAACTGACTAGATATCCCCCTTTCCAACTGACTAGATATCCCCCTTTCCAACTGACTAGATATCCCCCTTTCCATTTACAACTGACTAGGTATTCCCCTTCCCCTTTACAACTGACTATGTATCCCCCTTTCCCTTTCCCTTTACAACAAACTAGGTACCCCCCGTCCCCTTTACAACTGACTAGGTATCCCCCTTTCCCTTTCCAACTGACTAGGTATCCCCCTTTCCCTTTCCAACTGACTAGATATCCCCCATTCCCTTTACAACTGACTAGGTATCCCCCTTTCCAACTGACTAGGTATCCCCCTTTACAACTGACTAGGTATCCCCCTTTCCAACTGACTAGGTATCCCCCTTTCCAACTAACTAGATATCCCCCATTCCCTTTACAACTGACTAGGTATCTCCCCTCCCCCTTTACAACTGACTAGGTATTCCCCTTTCCAACTGACTAGATATCCCCCTTTCCAACTGACTAGGTATCCCCCTATCCCTTTCCAACTGACTAGATATCCACCATTCCCTTTACAACTGACTAAGTATCCCCCTTCCCCTTTACAACTGACTAGGTACCCCCCTTCCCCTTTCCAACTGACTAGGTATCCTCCTTCCCCTTTCCCTTTACAACTGACTAGGTATCCCCTTTCCCCTTTCCCTTTACAACTGACTAGATATCCCCCTTTCAACTGACTAGATATCCCCCTTTACCTTTACAACTGACTAGATATCCCCCTTTCCCTTTACAACTGACTAGGTATCCCCCTTTCCCTTTCCCTTTACAACTGACTAGGTATCCCCCTTTACCTTTCCCTTTACAACTGAATAGGTATCCCCCTTTCCCTTTCCCTTTACAACTGAATAGGTATCCCCCTTTACCTTTACAACTGACTAGGTATCCCCCTTTCCCTTTCCCTTTACAACTGACTAGGTATCCCCCTTTACCTTTACCTTTACAACTGACTAGGTATCCCCCTTTACCTTTCCCTTTACAACTGACTAGGTATCCCCCTTTACCTTTCCCTTTACAACTGACTAGATATCCCCCTTAACAACTGACTAGATATCCCCATTTCCAATTGACTAGGTATCCCCCTTTACCTTTCCCTTTACAACTGACTAGGTATTCCCCTTTCCTTTTCCCTTTACAACTGACTAGGTATCCCCCTTTACCTTTCCCTTTACAACTGACTAGGTATCCCCCTTTACCTTTCCCTTTACAACTGACTAGGTATCCCCCTTTACCTTTCCCTTTACAACTGACTAGGTATTCCCCTTTCCCTTTCCCTTTACAACTGACTAGGTATCCCCCTTTACCTTTCCCTTTACAACTGAATAGGTATCCCCCTTTCCCTTTCCCTTTACAACTGAATAGGTATCCCCCTTTACCTTTACAACTGACTAGGTATCCCCCTTTACCTTTCCCTTTACAACTGACTAGGTATCCCCCTTTACCTTTCCCTTTACAACTGACTAGATATCCCCCTTAACAACTGACTAGATATCCCCATTTCCAATTGACTAGGTATCCCCCTTTACCTTTCCCTTTACAACTGACTAGGTATTCCCCTTTCCCTTTCCCTTTACAACTGACTAGGTATCCCCCTTTACCTTTCCCTTTACAACTGACTAGATATCCCCCTTAACAACTGACTAGATATCCCCATTTCCAATTGACTAGGTATCCCCCTTTACCTTTCCCTTTACAACTGACTAGGTATTCCCCTTTCCCTTTCCCTTTACAACTGACTAGGTATCCCCCTTTACCTTTCCCTTTACAACTGACTAGGTATCCCCCTTTACCTTTCCCTTTACAACTGACTAGGTATCCCCCTTTACCTTTCCCTTTACAACTGACTAGGTACCCCCCTTCCCCTTTACAACTGACTAGGTATCCCCCTTCCCCTTTCCCTTTACAACTGACTAGGTACCCCCCTTCCCCTTTACAACTGTCTAGGTATCGCCCTTTCCCTTTCCCTTTACAACTGACTAGGTATCCCACTTTCCAACTGACTAGATATCCCCCTTTCCAACTGACTAGATATCCCCCTTTCCAACTGACTAGATATCCCCCTTTCCATTTACAACTGACTAGGTATTCCCCTTCCCCTTTACAACTGACTATGTATCCCCCTTTCCCTTTCCCTTTACAACAAACTAGGTACCCCCCGTCCCCTTTACAACTGACTAGGTATCCCCCTTTCCCTTTCCAACTGACTAGGTATCCCCCTTTCCCTTTCCAACTGACTAGGTATCCCACTTTCCAACTGACTAGATATCCCCCTTTCCCTTTACAACTGACTAGGAATCCCGCTTCCCCTTTACAACTGACTAGGTATCCCCCTTCCCCTTCACAACTGACTAGGTATCCCCCTTTCCCTTTCCCTTTCCAACTGACTAGATATCCCCCATTCCCTTTACAACTGACTAGGTATCCCCCTTTCCAACTGACTAGGTATCCCCTTTACAACTGACTAGGTATCCCCCTTTCCAACTGACTAGGTATCCCCCTTTCCAACTAACTAGATATCCCCCATTCCCTTTACAACTGACTAGGTATCTCCCCTCCCCCTTTACAACTGACTAGGTATTCCCCTTTCCAACTGACTAGATATCCCCCTTTCCAACTGACTAGGTATCCCCCTATCCCTTTCCAACTGACTAGATATCCCCCTTAACAACTGACTAGATATCCCCATTTCCAATTGACTAGGTATCCCCCTTTACCTTTCCCTTTACAACTGACTAGGTATTCCCCTTTCCCTTTCCCTTTACAACTGACTAGGTATCCCCCTTTACCTTTCCCTTTACAACTGACTAGATATCCCCCTTAACAACTGACTAGATATCCCCATTTCCAATTGACTAGGTATCCCCCTTTACCTTTCCCTTTACAACTGACTAGGTATTCCCCTTTCCCTTTCCCTTTACAACTGACTAGGTATCCCCCTTTACCTTTCCCTTTACAACTGACTAGGTATCCCCCTTTACCTTTCCCTTTACAACTGACTAGGTATCCCCCTTTACCTTTCCCTTTACAACTGACTAGGTACCCCCCTTCCCCTTTACAACTGACTAGGTATCCCCCTTCCCCTTTCCCTTTACAACTGACTAGGTACCCCCCTTCCCCTTTACAACTGACTAGGTATCCCCCTTTCCCTTTCCCTTTACAACTGACTAGGTATCCCACTTTCCAACTGACTAGATATCCCCCTTTCCAACTGACTAGATATCCCCCTTTCCAACTGACTAGATATCCCCCTTTCCATTTACAACTGACTAGGTATTCCCCTTCCCCTTTACAACTGACTATGTATCCCCCTTTCCCTTTCCCTTTACAACAAACTAGGTACCCCCCGTCCCCTTTACAACTGACTAGGTATCCCCCTTTCCCTTTCCAACTGACTAGGTATCCCCCTTTCCCTTTCCAACTGACTAGGTATCCCACTTTCCAACTGACTAGATATCCCCCTTTCCCTTTACAACTGACTAGGAATCCCGCTTCCCCTTTACAACTGACTAGGTATCCCCCTTCCCCTTCACAACTGACTAGGTATCCCCCTTTCCCTTTCCCTTTCCAACTGACTAGATATCCCCCATTCCCTTTACAACTGACTAGGTATCCCCCTTTCCAACTGACTAGGTATCCCCCTTTACAACTGACTAGGTATCCCCCTTTCCAACTGACTAGGTATCCCCCTTTCCAACTAACTAGATATCCCCCATTCCCTTTACAACTGACTAGGTATCTCCCCTCCCCCTTTACAACTGACTAGGTATTCCCCTTTCCAACTGACTAGATATCCCCCTTTCCAACTGACTAGGTATCCCCCTATCCCTTTCCAACTGACTAGATATCCACCATTCCCTTTACAACTGACTAAGTATCCCCCTTCCCCTTTACAACTGACTAGGTACCCCCCTTCCCCTTTCCAACTGACTAGGTATCCTCCTTCCCCTTTCCCTTTACAACTGACTAGGTATCCCCTTTCCCCTTTCCCTTTACAACTGACTAGATATCCCCCTTTCCCTTTACAACTGACTAGATATCCCACTTTACCTTTACAACTGACTAGATATCCCCCTTTCCCTTTACAACTGACTAGGTATCCCCCTTTACCTTTCCCTTTACAACTGACTAGGTATCCCCCTTTACCTTTCCCTTTACAACTGACTAGATATCCCCCTTAACAACTGACTAGATATCCCCATTTCCAATTGACTAGGTATCCCCCTTTTCCTTTCCCTTTACAACTGACTAGGTATTCCCCTTTCCCTTTCCCTTTACAACTGACTAGGTATCCCCCTTTACCTTTCCCTTTACAACTGACTAGGTATCCCCCTTTACCTTTCCCTTTACAACTGACTAGGTATCCCCCTTTACCTTTCCCTTTACAACTGACTAGGTATTCCCCTTTCCCTTAACAACTGACTAGATATCCCCATTTCCAATTGACTAGGTATCCCCCTTTACCTTTCCCTTTACAACTGACTAGGTATTTCCCCTTTCCCCTTCCCTTTACAACTGACTAGATATCCCCATTTCCAATTGACTAGGTATCCCCCTTTACCTTTCCCTTTACAACTGACTAGGTATCCCCCTTTACCTTTCCCTTTACAACTGACTAGGTATCCCCTTTCCCTTTACAACTGACTAGGTATCCCCATTTCCCTTTCCAACTTACTAGGTATCCCCCTTTCCCTTTACAACTGACTAGGTATCCCCCTTTCCCTTTCCAACTGACTAGATATCCCCCTTTCCAACTGACTAGGTATCCCCCTTTCCCTTTCCCTTTACAACTGACTAGGTATCCCCCTTCCCCTTTCCCTTTACAACTGACTAGGTATCCCCCTTCCCCTTTCCAACTGACTATGTATCCCCCTTCCCCTTTCCCTTTACAACTGACTATGTATCCCCCTTTCCCTTTCCCTTTACAACTGACTAGGTACCCCCCTTCCCCTTTACAACTGACTAGGTATCCCCCTTCCCCTTTACAACTGACTAGGTATCCCCCTTCCCCTTTCCAACTGACTAGGTATCCCCCTTCCCCTTTCCCTTTACAACTGACTAGGTACCCCCCTTCCCCTTTCCAACTGACTAGGTATCCTCCTTCCCCTTTCCCTTTCCAACTGACTAGGTATCCCCTTTCCCCTTTCCCTTTACAACTGACTATGTATCCCCCTTTCCCTTTCCCTTTCCAACTGACTAGGTACCCCCCTTCCCCTTTACAACTGACTAGGTACCCCCCTTCCCCTTTCCAACTGACTAGGTATCCTCCTTCCCCTTTCCCTTTCCAACTGACTAGATATCCCCCTTTACAACTGACTAGGTATCCCCTTTCCCCTTTCCCTTTACAACTGACTATGTATCCCCCTTCCCCTTTCCCTTTACAACTGACTATTTATCCCCCTTTCCCTTTCCCTTTACAACTGACTAGGTATCCCCCTTCCCCTTTACAACTGACTAGGTACCCCCCTTCCCCTTTCCAACTGACTAGGTATCCCCCTTCCCCTTTCCCTTTACAACTGACTAGGTATCCCCCTTCCCCTTTCCCTTTACAACTGACTAAGTACCCCCCTTCCCCTTTCCAACTGACTAGGTATCCCCTTTCCCCTTTCCCTTTACAACTGACTAGGTATCCCCTTTCCCTTTACCTTTACAACTGACTAGGTATCCCCCTTCCCCTTTACCTTTACACCTGACTATGTATCCCCCTTTCCCTTTCCCTTTACAACTGACTAGGTACCACCCTTCCCCTTTACAACTGACTAGGTATCCCCCTTCCCCTTTCCCTTTACAACTGACTAGGTACCCCCTTCCCCTTTACAACTGACTAGGTATCCCCCTTTCCCTTTCCCTTTACAACTGACTAGGTATCCCACTTTCCAACTGACTAGATATCCCCCTTTCCAACTGACTAGATATCCCCCTTTCCAACTGACTAGATATCCCCCTTTCCATTTACAACTGACTATGTATTCCCCTTCCCCTTTACAACTGACTATGTATCCCCCTTTCCCTTTCCCTTTACAACAAACTAGGTACCCCCCGTCCCCTTTACAACTGACTAGGTATCCCCCTTTCCCTTTCCAACTGACTAGGTATCCCCCTTTCCCTTTCCAACTGACTAGGTATCCCACTTTCCAACTGACTAGATATCCCCCTTTCCCTTTACAACTGACTAGGAATCCCACTTCCCCTTTACAACTGACTAGGTATCCCCCTTCCCCATCACAACTGACTAGGTATCCCCCTTTCCCTTTCCCTTTCCAACTGACTAGATATCCCCCATTCCCTTTACAACTGACTAGGTATCCCCCTTTCCAACTGACTAGGTATCCCCCTTTCCAACTGACTAGGTATCCCCCTTTCCAACTAACTAGATATCCCCCATTCCCTTTACAACTGACTAGGTATCTCCCCTCCCCCTTTACAACTGACTAGGTATTCCCCTTTCCAACTGACTAGGTATCCCCCTTCCCCTTTCCCTTTACAACTGACTAGGTACCCCCCTTCCCCTTTACAACTGACTAGGTATCCCCCTTTCCCTTTCCCTTTACAACTGACTAGGTATCCCACTTTCCAACTGACTAGATATCCCCCTTTCCAACTGACTAGATATCCCCCTTTCCAACTGACTAGATATCCCCCTTTCCATTTACAACTGACTAGGTATTCCCCTTCCCCTTTACAACTGACTATGTATCCCCCTTTCCCTTTCCCTTTACAACAAACTAGGTACCCCCCGTCCCCTTTACAACTGACTAGGTATCCCCCTTTCCCTTTCCAACTGACTAGGTATCCCCCTTTCCCTTTCCAACTGACTAGGTATCCCACTTTCCAACTGACTAGATATCCCCCTTTCCCTTTACAACTGACTAGGAATCCCGCTTCCCCTTTACAACTGACTAGGTATCCCCCTTCCCCTTCACAACTGACTAGGTATCCCCCTTTCCCTTTCCCTTTCCAACTGACTAGATATCCCCCATTCCCTTTACAACTGACTAGGTATCCCCCTTTCCAACTGACTAGGTATCCCCCTTTACAACTGACTAGGTATCCCCCTTTCCAACTGACTAGGTATCCCCCTTTCCAACTAACTAGATATCCCCCATTCCCTTTACAACTGACTAGGTATCTCCCCTCCCCCTTTACAACTGACTAGGTATTCCCCTTTCCAACTGACTAGATATCCCCCTTTCCAACTGACTAGGTATCCCCCTATCCCTTTCCAACTGACTAGATATCCACCATTCCCTTTACAACTGACTAAGTATCCCCCTTCCCCTTTACAACTGACTAGGTACCCCCCTTCCCCTTTCCAACTGACTAGGTATCCTCCTTCCCCTTTCCCTTTACAACTGACTAGGTATCCCCTTTCCCCTTTCCCTTTACAACTGACTAGATATCCCCCTTTCCCTTTACAACTGACTAGATATCCCACTTTACCTTTACAACTGACTAGATATCCCCCTTTCCCTTTACAACTGACTAGGTATCCCCCTTTACCTTTCCCTTTACAACTGACTAGGTATCCCCCTTTACCTTTCCCTTTACAACTGACTAGATATCCCCCTTAACAACTGACTAGATATCCCCATTTCCAATTGACTAGGTATCCCCCTTTACCTTTCCCTTTACAACTGACTAGGTATTCCCCTTTCCCTTTCCCTTTACAACTGACTAGGTATCCCCCTTTACCTTTCCCTTTACAACTGACTAGGTATCCCCCTTTACCTTTCCCTTTACAACTGACTAGGTATCCCCCTTTACCTTTCCCTTTACAACTGACTAGGTATTCCCCTTTCCCTTAACAACTGACTAGATATCCCCATTTCCAATTGACTAGGTATCCCCCTTTACCTTTCCCTTTACAACTGACTAGGTATTTCCCCTTTCCCCTTCCCTTTACAACTGACTAGATATCCCCATTTCCAATTGACTAGGTATCCCCCTTTACCTTTCCCTTTACAACTGACTAGGTATCCCCCTTTACCTTTCCCTTTACAACTGACTAGGTATCCCCCTTTCCCTTTACAACTGACTAGGTATCCCCATTTCCCTTTCCAACTTACTAGGTATCCCCCTTTCCCTTTACAACTGACTAGGTATCCCCCTTTCCCTTTCCAACTGACTAGATATCCCCCTTTCCAACTGACTAGGTATCCCCCTTTCCCTTTCCCTTTACAACTGACTAGGTATCCCCCTTCCCCTTTCCCTTTACAACTGACTAGGTATCCCCCTTCCCCTTTCCAACTGACTATGTATCCCCCTTCCCCTTTCCCTTTACAACTGACTATGTATCCCCCTTTCCCTTTCCCTTTACAACTGACTAGGTACCCCCCTTCCCCTTTACAACTGACTAGGTATCCCCCTTCCCCTTTACAACTGACTAGGTATCCCCCTTCCCCTTTCCAACTGACTAGGTATCCCCCTTCCCCTTTCCCTTTACAACTGACTAGGTACCCCCCTTCCCCTTTCCAACTGACTAGGTATCCTCCTTCCCCTTTCCCTTTCCAACTGACTAGGTATCCCCTTTCCCCTTTCCCTTTACAACTGACTATGTATCCCCCTTTCCCTTTCCCTTTCCAACTGACTAGGTACCCCCCTTCCCCTTTACAACTGACTAGGTACCCCCCTTCCCCTTTCCAACTGACTAGGTATCCTCCTTCCCCTTTCCCTTTCCAACTGACTAGATATCCCCCTTTACAACTGACTAGGTATCCCCTTTCCCCTTTCCCTTTACAACTGACTATGTATCCCCCTTCCCCTTTCCCTTTACAACTGACTATTTATCCCCCTTTCCCTTTCCCTTTACAACTGACTAGGTATCCCCCTTCCCCTTTACAACTGACTAGGTACCCCCCTTCCCCTTTCCAACTGACTAGGTATCCCCCTTCCCCTTTCCCTTTACAACTGACTAGGTATCCCCCTTCCCCTTTCCCTTTACAACTGACTAAGTACCCCCCTTCCCCTTTCCAACTGACTAGGTATCCCCCTTCCCCTTTCCCTTTACAACTGACTAGGTATCCCCTTTCCCTTTACCTTTACAACTGACTAGGTATCCCCCTTCCCCTTTACCTTTACACCTGACTATGTATCCCCCTTTCCCTTTCCCTTTACAACTGACTAGGTACCCCCCTTCCCCTTTCCAACTGACTAGGTATCCCCCTTCCCCTTTCCCTTTACAACTGACTAGGTATCCCCCTTCCCCTTTCCCTTTACAACTGACTAAGTACCCCCCTTCCCCTTTCCAACTGACTAGGTATCCCCCTTCCCCTTTCCCTTTACAACTGACTAGGTATCCCCTTTCCCTTTACCTTTACAACTGACTAGGTATCCCCCTTCCCCTTTACCTTTACACCTGACTATGTATCCCCCTTTCCCTTTCCCTTTACAACTGACTAGGTACCACCCTTCCCCTTTACAACTGACTAGGTATCCCCCTTCCCCTTTCCCTTTACAACTGACTAGGTACCCCCCTTCCCCTTTACAACTGACTAGGTATCCCCCTTTCCCTTTCCCTTTACAACTGACTAGGTATCCCACTTTCCAACTGACTAGATATCCCCCTTTCCAACTGACTAGATATCCCCCTTTCCAACTGACTAGATATCCCCCTTTCCATTTACAACTGACTATGTATTCCCCTTCCCCTTTACAACTGACTATGTATCCCCCTTTCCCTTTCCCTTTACAACAAACTAGGTACCCCCCGTCCCCTTTACAACTGACTAGGTATCCCCCTTTCCCTTTCCAACTGACTAGGTATCCCCCTTTCCCTTTCCAACTGACTAGGTATCCCACTTTCCAACTGACTAGATATCCCCCTTTCCCTTTACAACTGACTAGGAATCCCACTTCCCCTTTACAACTGACTAGGTATCCCCCTTCCCCATCACAACTGACTAGGTATCCCCCTTTCCCTTTCCCTTTCCAACTGACTAGATATCCCCCATTCCCTTTACAACTGACTAGGTATCCCCCTTTCCAACTGACTAGGTATCCCCCTTTCCAACTGACTAGGTATCCCCCTTTCCAACTAACTAGATATCCCCCATTCCCTTTACAACTGACTAGGTATCTCCCCTCCCCCTTTACAACTGACTAGGTATTCCCCTTTCCAACTGACTAGATATCCCCCTTTCCAACTGACTAGGTATCCCCCTATCCCTTTCCAACTGACTAGATATCCACCATTCCCTTTACAACTGACTAAGTATCCCCCTTCCCCTTTACAACTGACTAGGTACCCCCCTTCCCCTTTCCAACTGACTAGGTATCCTCCTTCCCCTTTCCCTTTACAACTGACTAGGTATCCCCTTTCCCCTTTCCCTTTACAACTGACTAGATATCCCCCTTTCCCTTTACAACTGACTAGATATCCCCCTTTACCTTTACAACTGACTAGATATCCCCCTTTCCCTTTACAACTGACTAGGTATCCCCCTTTACCTTTCCCTTTACAACTGACTATGTATCCCCCTTTCCCTTTCCCTTTACAACTGACTAGGTATCCCCCTTTACCTTTATCTTTACAACTGACTAGGTATCCCCCTTTACCTTTCCCTTTACAACTGACTAGGTATCCCCCTTTACCTTTCCCTTTACAACTGACTAGATATCCCCCTTAACAACTGACTAGATATCCCCATTTCCAATTGACTAGGTATCCCCCTTTCCCTTTCCCTTTACAACTGACTAGGTATTCCCCTTTCCCT
Source organism: Oncorhynchus clarkii lewisi (assembly GCF_045791955.1). NCBI lineage: Eukaryota > Metazoa > Chordata > Actinopteri > Salmoniformes > Salmonidae > Oncorhynchus > Oncorhynchus clarkii. The sequence goes on along the minus strand of NW_027259023.1, from coordinate 11,413 downwards.
TAACAACTGACTAGATATCCCCATTTCCAATTGACTAGGTATCCCCCTTTACCTTTCCCTTTACAACTGACTAGGTATTTCCCCTTTCCCTTTCCCTTTACAACTGACTAGATATCCCCATTTCCAATTGACTAGGTATCCCCCTTTACCTTTCCCTTTACAACTGACTAGGTATCCCCCTTTACCTTTCCCTTTACAACTGACTAGGTATCCCCCTTTCCCTTTACAACTGACTAGGTATCCCCATTTCCCTTTCCAACTTACTAGGTATCCCCCTTTCCCTTTACAACTGACTAGGTATCCCCCTTTCCCTTTCCAACTGACTAGATATCCCCCTTTCCAACTGACTAGGTATCCCCCTTTCCCTTTCCCTTTACAACTGACTAGGTATCCCCCTTCCCCTTTCCCTTTACAACTGACTAGGTATCCCCCTTCCCCTTTCCAACTGACTATGTATCCCCCTTCCCCTTTCCCTTTACAACTGACTATGTATCCCCCTTTCCCTTTCCCTTTACAACTGACTAGGTACCCCCCTTCCCCTTTACAACTGACTAGGTATCCCCCTTCCCCTTTACAACTGACTAGGTATCCCCCTTCCCCTTTCCAACTGACTAGGTATCCCCCTTCCCCTTTCCCTTTACAACTGACTAGGTACCCCCCTTCCCCTTTCCAACTGACTAGGTATCCTCCTTCCCCTTTCCCATTACAACTGACTAGGTATCCCCTTTCCCCTTTCCCTTTACAACTGACTAGGTAGCCCCCTTTCCCTTTACAACTGATTAGGTATCCCCCTTTCCCTTTCCAACTGACTAGGTATCCCCTTTCCCCTTTCCCTTTACAACTGACTATGTATCCCCCTTTCCCTTTCCCTTTCCAACTGACTAGGTACCCCCCTTCCCCTTTCCAACTGACTAGGTATCCCCCTTCCCCTTTCCAACTGACTAGGTATCCCCCTTCCCCTTTACAACTGACTAGGTACCCCCCGTCCCCTTTCCAACTGACTAGGTATCCTCCTTCCCCTTTCCCTTTACAACTGACTAGGTATCCCCTTTCCCCTTTCCCTTTACAACTGACTAGATATCCCCCTTTACCTTTACAACTGACTAGATATCCCCCTTTCCCTTTACAACTGACTAGGTATCCCCCTTTACCTTTCCCTTTACAACTGACTATGTATCCCCCTTTCCCTTTACAACTGACTAGGTATCCCCCTTTACCTTTACCTTTACAACTGACTAGGTATCCCCCTTTACCTTTCCCTTTACAACTGACTAGGTATCCTCCTTTACCTTTCCCTTTACAACTGACTAGATATCCCCCTTAACAACTGACTAGATATCCCCATTTCCAATTGACTAGGTATCCCCCTTTACCTTTCCCTTTACAACTGACTAGGTATTCCCCTTTCCCTTTCCCTTTACAACTGACTAGGTATCCCCCTTTACCTTTCCCTTTACAACTGACTAGGTATCCCCCTTTACCTTTCCCTTTACAACTGACTAGGTATCCCCCTTTACCTTTCCCTTTACAACTGACTAGGTATTCCCCTTTCCCTTAACAACTGACTAGATATCCCCATTTCCAATTGACTAGGTATCCCCCTTTACCTTTCCCTTTACAACTGACTAGGTATTTCCCCTTTCCCTTTCCCTTTACAACTGACTAGATATCCCCATTTCCAATTGACTAGGTATCCCCCTTTACCTTTCCCTTTACAACTGACTAGGTATCCCCCTTTACCTTTCCCTTTACAACTGACTAGGTATCCCCCTTTCCCTTTACAACTGACTAGGTATCCCCATTTCCCTTTCCAACTTACTAGGTATCCCCCTTTCCCTTTACAACTGACTAGGTATCCCCCTTTCCCTTTCCAACTGACTAGATATCCCCCTTTCCAACTGACTAGGTATCCCCCTTTCCCTTTCCCTTTACAACTGACTAGGTATCCCCCTTCCCCTTTCCCTTTACAACTGACTAGGTATCCCCCTTCCCCTTTCCAACTGACTATGTATCCCCCTTCCCCTTTCCCTTTACAACTGACTAGGTACCCCCCTTCCCCTTTACAACTGACTAGGTATCCCCCTTCCCCTTTACAACTGACTAGGTATCCCCCTTCCCCTTTCCAACTGACTAGGTATCCCCCTTCCCCTTTCCCTTTACAACTGACTAGGTACCCCCTTCCCCTTTCCAACTGACTAGGTATCCTCCTTCCCCTTTCCCTTTACAACTGACTAGGTATCCCCTTTCCCCTTTCCCTTTACAACTGACTAGGTAGCCCCCTTTCCCTTTACAACTGATTAGGTATCCCCCTTTCCCTTTCCCTTTCCAACTGACTAGGTATCCCCTTTCCCCTTTCCCTTTACAACTGACTATGTATCCCCCTTTCCCTTTCCCTTTCCAACTGACTAGGTACCCCCCTTCCCCTTTCCAACTGACTAGGTATCCCCCTTCCCCTTTCCAACTGACTAGGTATCCCCCTTCCCCTTTACAACTGACTAGGTACCCCCCTTCCCCTTTCCAACTGACTAGGTATCCTCCTTCCCCTTTCCCTTTACAACTGACTAGGTATCCCCTTTCCCCTTTCCCTTTACAACTGACTAGATATCCCCCTTTCCCTTTACAACTGACTAGATATCCCCCTTTACCTTTACAACTGACTAGATATCCCCCTTTCCCTTTACAACTGACTAGGTATCCCCCTTTACCTTTCCCTTTACAACTGACTAGGTATCAACTGACTAGGTATCCCCCTTTCCCTTTCCCTTTACAACTGACTAGGTATCCCCCTTTACCTTTACCTTTACAACTGACTAGGAATCCCCCTTTACCTTTCCCTTTACAACTGACTAGGTATCCCCCTTTACCTTTCCCTTTACAACTGACTAGATATCCCCCTTAACAACTGACTAGATATCCCCATTTCCAATTGACTAGGTATCCCCCTTTACCTTTCCCTTTACAACTGACTAGGTATTCCCCTTTCCCTTTCCCTTTACAACTGACTTGGTATCCCCCTTTACCTTTCCCTTTACAACTGACTAGGTATCCCCCTTTACCTTTCCCTTTACAACTGACTAGGTATTCCCCTTTCCCTTAACAACTGACTAGATATCCCCATTTCCAATTGACTAGGTATCCCCCTTTACCTTTCCCTTTACAACTGACTAGGTATTTCCCCTTTCCCTTTCCCTTTACAACTGACTAGATATCCCCATTTCCAATTGACTAGGTATCCCCCTTTACCTTTCCCTTTACAACTGACTAGGTATCCCCCTTTACCTTTCCCTTTACAACTGACTAGGTATCCCCCTTTCCCTTTACAACTGACTAGGCATCCCCATTTCCCTTTCCAACTTACTAGGTATCCCCCTTTCCCTTTACAACTGACTAGGTATCCCCCTTTCCCTTTCCAACTGACTAGATATCCCCCTTTCCAACTGACTAGGTATCCCCCTTCCCCTTTCCCTTTACAACTGACTATGTATCCCCCTTTCCCTTTCCCTTTACAACTGACTAGGTACCCCCCTTCCCCCTTACAACTGACTAGGTATCCCCCTTCCCCTTTACAACTGACTAGGTATCCCCCTTCCCCTTTCCAACTGACTAGGTATCCCCCTTCCCCTTTCCCTTTACAACTGACTAGGTACCCCCTTCCCCTTTCCAACTGACTAGGTATCCTCCTTCCCCTTTCCCTTTACAACTGACTAGGTATCCCCTTTCCCCTTTCCCTTTACAACTGACTAGGTAGCCCCCTTTCCCTTTACAACTGATTAGGTATCCCCCTTTCCCTTTCCCTTTCCAACTGACTAGGTATCCCCTTTCCCCTTTCCCTTTACAACTGACTATGTATCCCCCTTTCCCTTTCCCTTTCCAACTGACTAGGTACCCCCCTTCCCCTTTCCAACTGACTAGGTATCCCCCTTCCCCTTTCCAACTGACTAGGTATCCCCCTTCCCCTTTACAACTGACTAGGTACCCCCCTTCCCCTTTCCAACTGACTAGGTATCCTCCTTCCCCTTTCCCTTTACAACTGACTAGGTATCCCCTTTCCCCTTTCCCTTTACAACTGACTAGATATCCCCCTTTCCCTTTACAACTGACTAGATATCCCCCTTTACCTTTACAACTGACTAGATATCCCCCTTTCCCTTTACAACTGACTAGGTATCCCCCTTTACCTTTACCTTTACAACTGACTAGGTATCCCCCTTTACCTTTCCCTTTACAACTGACTAGGTATCCCCCTTTACCTTTCCCTTTACAACTGACTAGATATCCCCCTTAACAACTGACTAGATATCCCCATTTCCAATTGACTAGGTATCCCCCTTTACCTTTCCCTTTACAACTGACTAGGTATTCCCCTTTCCCTTTCCCTTTACAACTGACTTGGTATCCCCCTTTACCTTTCCCTTTACAACTGACTAGGTATCCCCCTTTACCTTTCCCTTTACAACTGACTAGGTATTCCCCTTTCCCTTAACAACTGACTAGATATCCCCATTTCCAATTGACTAGGTATCCCCCTTTACCTTTCCCTTTACAACTGACTAGGTATTTCCCCTTTCCCTTTCCCTTTACAACTGACTAGATATCCCCATTTCCAATTGACTAGGTATCCCCCTTTACCTTTCCCTTTACAACTGACTAGGTATCCCCCTTTACCTTTCCCTTTACAACTGACTCGGTATCCCCCTTTCCCTTTACAACTGACTAGGCATCCCCATTTCCCTTTCCAACTTACTAGGTATCCCCCTTTCCCTTTACAACTGACTAGGTATCCCCCTTTCCCTTTCCAACTGACTAGATATCCCCCTTTCCAACTGACTAGGTATCCCCCTTCCCCTTTCCCTTTACAACTGACTATGTATCCCCCTTTCCCTTTCCCTTTACAACTGACTAGGTACCCCCCTTCCCCCTTACAACTGACTAGGTATCCCCCTTCCCCTTTACAACTGACTAGGTATCCCCCTTCCCCTTTACAACTGACTAGGTATCCCCCTTCCCCTTTACAACTGACTAGGTACCCCCCTTCCCCTTTCCAACTGACTAGGTATCCTCCTTCCCCTTTCCCTTTACAACTGACTAGGTATCCCCTTTCCCCTTTCCCTTTACAACTGACTAGATATCCCCCTTTCCCTTTACAACTGACTAGATATCCCCCTTTACCTTTACAACTGACTAGATATCCCCCTTTCCCTTTACAACTGACTAGGTATCCCCCTTTACCTTTCCCTTTACAACTGACTATGTATCCCCCTTTCCCTTTCCCTTTACAACTGACTAGGTATCCCCCTTTACCTTTACCTTTACAACTGACTAGGTATCCCCCTTTACCTTTCCCTTTACAACTGACTAGGTATCCCCCTTTACCTTTCCCTTTACAACTGACTAGATATCCCCCTTAACAACTGACTAGATATCCCCATTTCCAATTGACTAGGTATCCCCCTTTACCTTTCCCTTTACAACTGACTAGGTATTCCCCTTTCCCTTTCCCTTTACAACTGACTTGGTATCCCCCTTTACCTTTCCCTTTACAACTGACTAGGTATCCCCCTTTACCTTTCCCTTTACAACTGACTAGGTATTCCCCTTTCCCTTAACAACTGACTAGATATCCCCATTTCCAATTGACTAGGTATCCCCCTTTACCTTTCCCTTTACAACTGACTAGGTATTTCCCCTTTCCCTTTCCCTTTACAACTGACTAGATATCCCCATTTCCAATTGACTAGGTATCCCCCTTTACCTTTCCCTTTACAACTGACTAGGTATCCCCCTTTACCTTTCCCTTTACAACTGACTAGGCATCCCCATTTCCCTTTCCAACTTACTAGGTATCCCCCTTTCCCTTTACAACTGACTAGGTATCCCCCTTTCCCTTTCCAACTGACTAGATATCCCCCTTTCCAACTGACTAGGTATCCCCCTTCCCCTTTCCCTTTACAACTGACTATGTATCCCCCTTTCCCTTTCCCTTTACAACTGACTAGGTACCCCCCTTCCCCCTTACAACTGACTAGGTATCCCCCTTCCCCTTTACAACTGACTAGGTATCCCCCTTCCCCTTTACAACTGACTAGGTATCCCCCTTCCCCTTTACAACTGACTAGGTACCCCCCTTCCCCTTTCCAACTGACTAGGTATCCTCCTTCCCCTTTCCCTTTACAACTGACTAGGTATCCCCTTTCCCCTTTCCCTTTACAACTGACTAGATATCCCCCTTTCCCTTTACAACTGACTAGATATCCCCCTTTACCTTTACAACTGACTAGATATCCCCCTTTCCCTTTACAACTGACTAGGTATCCCCCTTTACCTTTCCCTTTACAACTGACTATGTATCCCCCTTTCCCTTTCCCTTTACAACTGACTAGGTATCCCCCTTTACCTTTACCTTTACAACTGACTAGGAATCCCCCTTTACCTTTCCCTTTACAACTGACTAGGTATCCCCCTTTCCCTTTCCCTTTACAACTGACTAGATATCCCCCTTAACAACTGACTAGATATCCCCATTTCCAATTGACTAGGTATCCCCCTTTACCTTTCCCTTTACAACTGACTAGGTATTCCCCTTTCCCTTTCCCTTTACAACTGACTAGGTATCCCCCTTTACCTTTCCCTTTACAACTGACTAGGTATCCCCCTTTACCTTTCCCTTTACAACTGACTAGGTATTCCCCTTTCCCTTAACAACTGACTAGATATCCCCATTTCCAATTGACTAGGTATCCCCCTTTACCTTTCCCTTTACAACTGACTAGGTATTTCCCCTTTCCCTTTCCCTTTACAACTGACTAGATATCCCCATTTCCAATTGACTAGGTATCCCCCTTTACCTTTCCCTTTACAACTGACTAGGTATCCCCCTTTACCTTTCCCTTTACAACTGACTAGGTATCCCCCTTTCCCTTTACAACTGACTAGGCATCCCCCTTTCCCTTTCCAACTGACTAGATATCCCCCTTTCCCTTTACAACTGACTAGGTACCCCCCTTCCCCTTTCCAACTGACTAGGTATCCTCCTTCCCCTTTCCCTTTACAACTGACTAGGTATCCCCTTTCCCCTTTCCCTTTACAACTGACTAGATATCTCCCTTTCCCTTTACAACTGACTAGATATCCCCCTTTACCTTTACAACTGACTAGATATCCCCCTTTCCCTTTACAACTGACTAGGTATCCCCCTTTACCTTTCCCTTTACAACTGACTATGTATCCCCCTTTCCCTTTCCCTTTACAACTGACTAGGTATCCCCCTTTACCTTTACCTTTACAACTGACTAGGAATCCCCCTTTACCTTTCCCTTTACAACTGACTAGGTATCCCCCTTTACCTTTCCCTTTACAACTGACTAGATATCCCCCTTAACAACTGACTAGATATCCCCATTTCCAATTGACTAGGTATCCCCCTTTACCTTTCCCTTTACAACTGACTAGGTATTCCCCTTTCCCTTTCCCTTTACAACTGACTTGGTATCCCCCTTTACCTTTCCCTTTACAACTGACTAGGTATCCCCCTTTACCTTTCCCTTTACAACTGACTAGGTATTCCCCTTTCCCTTAACAACTGACTAGATATCCCCATTTCCAATTGACTAGGTATCCCCCTTTACCTTTCCCTTTACAACTGACTAGGTATTTCCCCTTTCCCTTTCCCTTTACAACTGACTAGATATCCCCATTTCCAATTGACTAGGTATCCCCCTTTACCTTTCCCTTTACAACTGACTAGGTATCCCCCTTTCCCTTTACAACTGACTAGGCATCCCCATTTCCCTTTCCAACTTACTAGGTATCCCCCTTTCCCTTTACAACTGACTAGGTATCCCCCTTTCCCTTTCCAACTGACTAGATATCCCCCTTTCCAACTGACTAGGTATCCCCCTTTCCAACTGACTAGGTATCCCCCTTCCCCTTTCCCTTTACAACTGACTATGTATCCCCCTTTCCCTTTCCCTTTACAACTGACTAGGTACCCCCCTTCCCCCTTACAACTGACTAGGTATCCCCCTTCCCCTTTACAACTGACTAGGTATCCCCCTTCCCCTTTCCAACTGACTAGGTATCCCCCTTCCCCTTTCCCTTTACAACTGACTAGGTACCCCCTTCCCCTTTCCAACTGACTAGGTATCCTCCTTCCCCTTTCCCTTTACAACTGACTAGGTATCCCCTTTCCCCTTTCCCTTTACAACTGACTAGGTAGCCCCCTTTCCCTTTACAACTGATTAGGTATCCCCCTTTCCCTTTCCCTTTCCAACTGACTAGGTATCCCCTTTCCCCTTTCCCTTTACAACTGACTATGTATCCCCCTTTCCCTTTCCCTTTCCAACTGACTAGGTACCCCCCTTCCCCTTTCCAACTGACTAGGTATCCCCCTTCCCCTTTCCAACTGACTAGGTATCCCCCTTTCCCTTTACAACTGACTAGGCATTTCCCTTTTCCCTTTCCCTTTACAACTGACTAGATATCCCCATTTCCAATTGACTAGGTATCCCCCTTTACCTTTCCCTTTACAACTGACTAGGTATCCCCCTTTACCTTTCCCTTTACAACTGACTAGGTATCCCCCTTTCCCTTTACAACTGACTAGGCATCCCCATTTCCCTTTCCAACTTACTAGGTATCCCCCTTTCCCTTTACAACTGACTAGGTATCCCCCTTTCCCTTTCCAACTGACTAGATATCCCCCTTTCCAACTGACTAGGTATCCCCCTTCCCCTTTCCCTTTACAACTGACTATGTATCCCCCTTTCCCTTTCCCTTTACAACTGACTAGGTACCCCCCTTCCCCCTTACAACTGACTAGGTATCCCCCTTCCCCTTTACAACTGACTAGGTATCCCCCTTCCCCTTTACAACTGACTAGGTATCCCCCTTCCCCTTTCCCTTTCCAACTGACTAGGTACCCCCCTTCCCCTTTCCAACTGACTAGGTATCCTCCTTCCCCTTTCCCTTTACAACTGACTAGGTATCCCCTTTCCCCTTTCCCTTTACAACTGACTAGGTAGCCCCCTTTCCCTTTACAACTGATTAGGTATCCCCCTTTCCCTTTCCCTTTCCAACTGACTAGGTATCCCCCTTTCCCTTTCCCTTTCCAACTGACTAGGTATCCCCTTTCCCCTTTCCCTTGACAACTGACTATGTATCCCCCTTTCCCTTTCCAACTGACTAGGTACCCCCCTTCCCCTTTCCAACTGACTAGGTATCCCCCTTCCCCTTTCCAACTGACTAGGTATCCCCCTTCCCCTTTACAACTGACTAGGTACCCCCCTTCCCCTTTCCAACTGACTAGGTATCCTCCTTCCCCTTTCCCTTTCCAACTGACTAGATATCCCCCTTTACAACTGACTAGGTATCCCCTTTCCCCTTTCCCTTTACAACTGACTATTTATCCCCCTTTCCCTTTCCCTTTACAACTGACTAGGTATCCCCCTTCCCCTTTACAACTGACTAGGTACCCCCCTTCCCCTTTCCAACTGACTAGGTATCCCCCTTCCCCTTTCCCTTTACAACTGACTAGGTATCCCCCTTCCCCTTTCCCTTTACAACTGACTAAGTACCCCCCTTCCCCTTTCCAACTGACTAGGTATCCCCCTTCCCCTTTCCCTTTACAACTGACTAGGTATCCCCTTTCCCTTTACCTTTACAACTGACTAGGTATCCCCCTTCCCCTTTACCTTTACACCTGACTATGTATCCCCCTTTCCCTTTCCCTTTACAACTGACTAGGTACCCCCCTTCCCCTTTACAACTGACTAGGTATCCCCCTTCCCCTTTCCCTTTACAACTGACTAGGTACCCCCCTTCCCCTTTACAACTGACTAGGTATCCCCCTTTCCCTTTCCCTTTACAACTGACTAGGTATCCCACTTTCCAACTGACTAGATATCCCCCTTTCCAACTGACTAGATATCCCCCTTTCCAACTGACTAGATATCCCCCTTTCCATTTACAACTGACTAGGTATTCCCCTTCCCCTTTACAACTGACTATGTATCCCCCTTTCCCTTTCCCTTTACAACAAACTAGGTACCCCCCGTCCCCTTTACAACTGACTAGGTATCCCCCTTTCCCTTTCCAACTGACTAGGTATCCCCCTTTCCCTTTCCAACTGACTAGGTATCCCACTTTCCAACTGACTAGATATCCCCCTTTCCCTTTACAACTGACTAGGAATCCCCCTTCCCCTTTACAACTGACTAGGTATCCCCCTTCCCCTTCACAACTGACTAGGTATCCCCCTTTCCCTTTCCCTTTCCAACTGACTAGATATCCCCCATTCCCTTTACAACTGACTAGGTATCCCCCTTTACAACTGACTAGGTATCCCCCTTTCCAACTGACTAGGTATCCCCCTTTACAACTGACTAGGTATCCCCCTTTCCAACTGACTAGGTATCCCCCTTTCCAACTGACTAGGTATCCCCCTTTCCAACTAACTAGATATCCCCCATTCCCTTTACAACTGACTAGGTATCTCCCATCCCCCTTTACAACTGACTAGGTATTCCCCTTTCCAACTGACTAGATATCCCCCTTTCCAACTGACTAGGTATCCCCCTATCCCTTTCCAACTGACTAGATATCCACCATTCCCTTTACAACTGACTAAGTATCCCCCTTCCCCCTTTACAACTGACTAGGTACCCCCCTTCCCCTTTCCAACTGACTAGGTATCCTCCTTCCCCTTTCCCTTTACAACTGACTAGGTATCCCCCTTCCCCTTTCCCTTTACAACTGACTATTTATCACCCTTTCCCTTTCCAACTGACTAGGTATCCCCCTTCCCCTTTACAACTGACTAGGTACCCCCCTTCCCCTTTCCAACTGACTAGGTATCCCCCTTCCCCTTTCCCTTTACAACTGACTAGGTATCCCCCTTCCCCTTTCCCTTTACAACTGACTAGTTAGCCCCCTTCACCTTTCCAACTGACTAGGTATCCCCCTTCCCCTTTCCCTTTACAACTGACTAGGTATCCCCTTTCCCTTTCCCTTTACAACTGACTAGGTATCCCCCTTCCCCTTTACCTTTACAACTGTCTATGTATCCCCCTTTCCCTTTCCCTTTACAACTGACTAGGTACCCCCCTTCGCCTTTACAACTGACTAGGTATCCCCCTTCCCCTTTCCCTTTACAACTGACTAGGTACCCCCCTTCCCCTTTACAACTGACTAGGTATCCCCCTTTCCCTTTCCCTTTACAACTGACTAGGTATCTCCCCTCCCCCTTTCCAACTGACTAGTTATTCCCCTTTCCCTTTACAACTGACTAGGTATTCCCCTTTCCCTTTACAACTGACTAGGTATCCCCCTTTACAACTGACTAGATATCCCCCTTACAACTGACTAGGTATCTCCCCTCCCCCTTTACAACTGACTAGGTATTCCCCTTTCCCTTTAC
>NW_027259022.1:37500-43419 GCF_045791955.1 Oncorhynchus clarkii lewisi | reverse complement strand
GTACTGTGTAACCCCTACCCTCCTAATACATACATGGTGTACTGTGTAACCCTACCCCCCTAATACATACATGGTGTACTGTGTAACCCCTACCCTCCTAATACATACATGGTGTACTGTGTAACCCCTACCCTCCTAATACATACATGGTGTACTGTGTCACCCTACCCTCCTAATACATACATGGTGTACTGTGTAACCCCTACCCCCCTAATACATTCATGGTGTACTGTGTAACCCTACCCCTCCTAATACATACATGGTGTAGTGTAACCCCTACCCTCCTAATACATACATGGTGTACTGTGTAACCCCTACCCTCCTAATACATACATGGTGTGTAACCCCTACCCCCCTCATACATACATGGTGTACTGTGTAACCCCTACCCCCCTAATACATACATGGTGTACTGTGTAACCCCTACCCTCCTAATACATACATGGTGTACTGTGTAACCCTACCCCCCTAATACATACATGGTGTACTGTGTAACCCCTACCCTCCTAATACATACATGGTGTACTGTGTAACCCTACCCTCCTAATACATACATGGTGTACTGTGTAACCCTACCCCCCCTAATACATTCATGGTGTACTGTGTAACCCCTACCCTCCTAATACATACATGGTGTACTGTGTAACCCCTACCCCCCTAATACATACATGGTGTACTGTGTAACCCCTACCCTCCTAATACATACATGGTGTACTGTGTAACCCCTACCCCCCTAATACATACATGGTGTACTGTGTAACCCCTACCCTCCTAATACATACACGGTGTACTGTGTAACCCTACCCTCCTAATACATACATGGTGTACTGTGTAACCCTTACCCTCCTAATACATACACGGTGTACTATTTAACCCCTACCCTCCTAATACATACATGGTGTACTGTGTAACCCTACCCTCCTAATACATACATGGTGTACTGTGTAACCCTACCCTCCTAATACATACATTGTGTACTGTGTAACCCTACCCTCCTAATACATACATGGTGTACTGTGTAACCCCTACCCTCCTAATACATACATGGTGTACTGTGTAACCCCTACCCTCTTAATACATGCATGGTGTACTGTGAAACCCCTACCCTCCTAATACATACATGGTGTACTGTGTAACCCCTACCCTCCTAATACATACATGGTGTACTGTGTAACCCCTACCCCCCTAATACATACATGGTGTACTGTGTACTGTGTAATCCCTACCCCCCTAATACATACATGGTCTCTGTGTACTGTGTACTGTGTAACCCCTACCCCCCTAATACATACATGGTCTCTGTGTACTGTGTAATCCCTACCCTCCTAATACATACATGGTGTACTGTGTAACCCCTACCCTCCTAATACATACATGGTGTGTAACCCCTACCCTCCTAATACATACATGGTGTACTGTGTAACCCCTACCCTCCTAATACATACATGGTGTACTGTGTAACCCCTACCCCCCTAATACATACATGGTGTACTGTGTAACCCCTACCCTCCTAATACATACATGGTGTACTGTGTAACCCTACCCCCCTAATACATACATGGTGTACTGTGTAACCCCTACCCTCCTAATACATACATGGTGTACTGTGTAATCCTACCCCTCCTAATACATACACGGTGTACTGTGTAACCCTACCCTCCTAATACATACATGGTGTACTGTGTAACCCCTACCCTCCTAAAACATACATGGTGTACTGTGTAACCCCTACCCTCCTAATACATACATGGTGTGTAACCCCTACCCTCCTAATACATACATGGTGTACTGTGTAACCCCTACCCTCCTAATACATACATGGTGTACTGTGTAACCCCTACCCTCCTAATACATACATGGTGTACTGTGTAACCCCTACCCTCCTAATACATACATGGTGTGTAACCCCTACCCTCCTAATACATACATGGTGTACTGTGTAACCCCTACCCTCCTAATACATACATGGTGTACTGTGTAACCCTACCCCCCTAATACATACATGGTGTACTGTGTAACCCTAACCTCCTAATACATACATGGTGTACTGTGTAACCCCTACCCTCCTAATACATACATGTTGTACTGTGTAACCCTACCCTCCTAATACATACAAGGTGTACTGTGTAACCCCTACCCCCCTAATACATTAATGGTGTACTGTGTAACCCCTACCCTCCTAATACATACATGGTGTACTGTGTCACCCTACCCTCCTAATACATACATGGTGTACTGTGTAACCCCTACCCCCCTAATACATACATGGTGTACTGTGTAACCCTACCCCCCTAATACATGCATGGTGTACTGTGTAACCCCTACCCTCCTAATACATACATGGTGTACTGTGTAACCCTACCCCCCTAAATACATACATGGTGTACTGTGTAACCCCTACCCTCCTAATACATACATGGTGTACTGTGTCACCCTACCCTCCTAATACATACATGGTGTACTGTGTAACCCCTACCCCCCTAATACATACATGGTGTACTGTGTAACCCTACCCCCCTAATACATACATGGTGTACTGTGTAACCCCTACCCTCCTAATACATACATGGTGTACTGTGTCACCCTACCCTCCTAATACATACATGGTGTACTGTGTAACCCCTACCCCCCTAATACATTCATGGTGTACTGTGTAACCCTACCCCTCCTAATACATACATGGTGTAGTGTAGCCCCTACCCTCCTAATACATACATGGTGTACTGTGTAACCCCTACCCTCCTAATACATACATGGTGTACTGTATAACCCCTACCCCCCTAATACATACATGGTGTACTGTGTAACCCCTACCCTCCTAATACATACATGGTGTACTGTGTAACCCCTACCCTCCTAATACATACATGGTGTACTGTGTAACCCCTACCCCCCTAATACATACATGGTGTACTGTGTAACCCCTACCCTCCTAATACATACACGGTGAACTGTGTAACCCTACCCTCCTAATACATACATGGTGTACTGTGTAACCCTTACCCTCCTAATACATACACGGTGTACTATTTAACCCCTACCCTCCTAATACATACATGGTGTACTGTGTAACCCTACCCTCCTAATACATACATGGTGTACTGTGTAACCCTACCCTCCTAATACATACATTGTGTACTGTGTAACCCTACCCTCCTAATACATACATGGTGTACTGTGTAACCCCTACCCTCCTAATACATACATGGTGTACTGTGTAACCCCTACCCTCTTAATACATGCATGGTGTACTGTGAAACCCCTACCCTCCTAATACATACATGGTGTACTGTGTAACCCCTACCCTCCTAATACATACATGGTGTACTGTGTAACCCCTACCCCCCTAATACATACATGGTGTACTGTGTACTGTGTAATCCCTACCCCCCTAATACATACATGGTCTCTGTGTACTGTGTACTGTGTAACCCCTACCCCCCTAATACATACATGGTCTCTGTGTACTGTGTAATCCCTACCCTCCTAATACATACATGGTGTACTGTGTAACCCCTACCCTCCTAATACATACATGGTGTGTAACCCCTACCCTCCTAATACATACATGGTGTACTGTGTAACCCCTACCCTCCTAATACATACATGGTGTACTGTGTAACCCCTACCCCCCTAATACATACATGGTGTACTGTGTAACCCCTACCCTCCTAATACATACATGGTGTACTGTGTAACCCTACCCCCCTAATACATACATGGTGTACTGTGTAACCCCTACCCTCCTAATACATACATGGTGTACTGTGTAATCCTACCCCTCCTAATACATACACGGTGTACTGTGTAACCCTACCCTCCTAATACATACATGGTGTACTGTGTAACCCCTACCCTCCTAATACATACATGGTGTACTGTGTAACCCCTACCCTCCTAATACATACATGGTGTGTAACCCCTACCCTCCTAATACATACATGGTGTACTGTGTAACCCCTACCCTCCTAATACATACATGGTGTACTGTGTAACCCCTACCCTCCTAATACATACATGGTGTACTGTGTAACCCCTACCCTCCTAATACATACATGGTGTGTAACCCCTACCCTCCTAATACATACATGGTGTACTGTGTAACCCCTACCCTCCTAATACATACATGGTGTACTGTGTAACCCTACCCCCCTAATACATACATGGTGTACTGTGTAACCCTACCCTCCTAATACATACATGGTGTACTGTGTAACCCCTACCCTCCTAATACATACATGGTGTACTGTGTAACCCCTACCCCCCTAATACATACATGGTGTACTGTGTAACCCCTACATCCCTAATACATAGATGGTGTACTGTGTAACCCCTACCCTCCTAATACATACATGGTGTACTGTGTAACCGATACCCCCCCTAATACATACACGGTGTACTTTGTAACCCTACCCCCCTAATACATACATGGTGTACTGTGTAACCCTACCCTCCTAATACATACATGGTGTACTGTGTAACCCCTACTCCCCTAATACATACATGGTGTACTGTGTAACCCCTACCCTCCTAATACATACATGGTGTACTGTGTAACCCTACCCCCCCTAATACATACATGGTGTACTGTGTAACCCTACCCTCCTAATACATACATGGTGTACTGTGTAACCCTACCCCCCCTAATACATACATGGTGTACTGTGTAACCCTACCCTCCTAATACATACATGGTGTACTGTGTAACCCCTACCCTCCTAATACATACATGGTGTACTGTGTAACCCCTACCCTCCTAATACATACATGGTGTACTGTGTAACCCCTACCCTCCTAATACATACATGGTGTACTATGTAACCCCTACCCCCCTAATACATACATGGTGTACTGTGTAAACCCTACCCTCCTAATACATACATGGTGTACTGTGTAACCCTACCCTCCTAATACATACATGGTGTACTGTGTAACCCTACCCTCCTAATACATACATGGTGTACTATGTAACCCCTACCCCCCTAATACATACATGGTGTACTGTGTAAACCCTACCCTCCTAATACATACATGGTGTACTGTGTAACCCCTACCCCCCTAATACATACATGGTGTACTGTGTAAACCCTACCCTCCTAATACATACATGGTGTACTGTGTAACCCCTACCCCCCTAATACATACATGGTGTACTGTGTAAACCCTACCCTCCTAATACATACATGGTGTACTGTGTAAACCCTACCCTCCTAATACATACATGGTGTACTGTGTAACCCCTACCCTCCTAATACATACATGGTGTACTGTGTAACCCCTACCCCCCTAATACATACATAGTGTACTGTGTAAACCCTACCCTCCTAATACATACATGGTGTACTGTGTAACCCTACCCTCCTAATACATACATGGTGTACTGTGTAACCCCTACCCCCCTAATACATACATGGTGTACTGTGTAAACCCTACCCTCCTAATACATACATTGACAGAAAGAAAACAAAAATCTAATTTACAGATGCAGATACAGCTAAACATTTGACCTCCTGAGAGTGAAACCCTTTGGGTAATGCCAGCGGCAAGCGGAGACCATGTTTACCCCGGCCATACCGTCACTGAAGTCCCATTACCTCCTCAGATAGTTCCCAACACACGTCCCCACACATCATCCCAAATGTCAGCCAACACAAAAGACATTAACGTTAAGTGAAGTGGACATTGTTATGGTGTTGAAATGGAAAACAGTGACAGATCCAGAGTATTGGCTGTGAATGCAGCGGGTCCATAAGGATTCTGGGATATTATGACAGTGGGGAGAAGGCTTGTAAAGATACTGTTACTTATATGGTCATAGAAATTACTATTATCATTCCTGGAAAATGATATGAATTGTAAATATCACAAATGACTAAAATATGTGTGGCCACTAGGCCCCGCTTTAGGTTATCCAATCAC